>NC_141825.1:5480000-5755000 GCF_982586985.1 Callionymus lyra | reverse complement strand
ATATACTGTATATATATATATATATTGTTTATTTGTTTCTTGTTGTATATATATATATATATATTTATATATATATATATATATATATATATTTCATCACATCTTCTTAAAACTTATTTTTCGAAATCTTATTTTTAAAATGTATTCATAAAAATATTTTAGAAATAAAAAATACAATAAAATGGGAAAATACTTGACGAACACATACTATTAAAACAAGTTTTTTCATGATTTAGAATAAATATTTTTATTACAATTTTAAGGAGGAAAAGGGAATGTTGAAGAAAACATTTTTGTGTGTGTTTTACTTTTTTCTTTCTTTTGTTTTTACAAAAATAAATACATTTTGTCAAACAACTGAACTATGAAATACTTACATTTGAATTAATATTACAAAAAAATGATCAATCTTAGAAATGATATATATTTTAAATTCATTTATGGAATTTGGCTGAAAATGTTGTCATTATTTTATTCAATTAAACATTATATTGTTTTCCTACTTTGACTCTTTAATGAGCAGATCAAAGCCACTGGTATGAAAGGCTGCAGGTTGGAATTAGATCATTAGAGTCACAAAAGTAAGGCAACAGAATATAGAAGCTCAGAGAATATTCTTCAGCACTAATGTGTTTGTTGGAGAGTCGGTAAGTCGACTGTTTCTGCTGCAAACCAAAAAAATAATTTGACAGATTTTAATTCAGATCTACAGTTGTATTAGACCTAGTTTAGAAGCTGGATGTGTTGAAAGAAGGTAAGTTGTAGCGCTTGTTGTCTTCTGAGATGCAATGTATCTGTTGAAATAGACAGATTTATTCATTCATTTATTGATCCTGTCATTTATCCACTGTCAATTATTCTCTCCCTCCATCCATTTATAATTCTTTAATGGTCTGGTAAAAAAACAAAAAACAAAATATTTTTTTTATCTTATATATACCTTTATTATCCATCCATCCATCCATCCATCCATCCATCCATCCATCCATCCATCCATCCATCCATCCATCCATCCATCCATCCATCCATCCATCCATCCATCCATCCTTCCATCCAATAATCCATTGGCCTGTCCGTCCGTCCATCCGTCTGACCGTTATCCCATCCATCCATCTATCCATCATCCTTCCATCCAATAATCCATTCACCTGTCCATCCGTCGATCGATCAGTCCTTCCATCCGTTCGTCCTTCCATCCGTTCGTCCTTCCATCCATCCATCCATCCATCCATCCATCCATCCATCCATCCATCCTTCCATCCATCCTTCCATCCATCCATCCGTCCATCCTTCCATCCATGCATTCATCCATCCATCCATCAGTCCGTCCATCCATTCATCCATTAGTCCATTTGTCTATTTGTTTGTTGGTTCATCCACGCGTTGATTGCACCTTTTGTTTTTTAACCTATTTGACATTTCAGGAGTCCAGGGAGAAATGGAGAGTCCAAGCGTGGAGCTCCGCAGTGTCAACAGCAGGGCCCTGGACATCGTCCCCAACCCAGACGGGAAGATCATAGAGAGGGGTCAGTGGGCCAACAAGATGGAGTTCATCCTGTCGGTGGCTGGAGAAATCATCGGTCTGGGGAACGTGTGGCGTTTCCCTTATCTCTGTTACAAGAATGGAGGAGGTGAGATGACGATCAAACACCCCTTCCTGTATCACGTAGTGAACCCCACTGTCATGTTTAGAAACATTTCTGTCCTCCTGCCAGGTGCATTCTTCATCCCCTACCTCATCTTCCTGTTCACCTGTGGCATCCCCCTCTTCTTCCTGGAGACAGCTATGGGCCAGTACACCAGCGAGGGAGGAGTCACATGCTGGAGGAAGCTCTGCCCACTGTTTGAAGGTGACGCGTCGTAGGATAGATGGCCTGTCAGAGGCTTTAGATACTGGCAGCCTTTGAAATGTGATGGTAACAAGTTGATAAACACAGAATACGACATGTTTCTCTTTTGTGTTAAGAGGCTCCACATTTATGTGTGGTTCACCAGGTACAAAAGTATAATCTATTTCAAAAACTTGAAGTTCAACAAAAGTGTATTTGCATGTGTGTTGTTATGATGTGTGACTCTATTTTATCATCAGTGTGTGTTTGTACAAAACTTTTTTCATTGAAATATTGAAAATAAGAAAATTATCTTAAGCCCTGCCCACTGAAAGAACTTTGTTTTTATGGAGATGAAATCTTGTTGACCATAACCACACCCACTCTGCTGTGATTGGTCAAGCACGGAGGTTGGTCACCGTGCGTCATCAATCCCGGCCTCCACTCGTTGTATTAACAAAGCGGGCCGTGATCACAGCTGGCTGTAGGAGGAGTGAAGCCATTATTATGTCATAATGGACTCTCGTAACCTCTTGTTCGCCCAGATTTCAGAGCAACTTTATAAAGTAATAAGTTGAAAACATGGTCATGATGAGGGACTGAATCTGGGAGAGGAAGAACATTTACTACATGACAGGAGAGTTGGAGTTTGACATTAGTTGACCTTTAATCTACAAATCTATAAATCTAAGATATGATAAAATTCAAAGTCGAGTTAAAACCAGAACACAACAACCTTGAGAAGATTCCGTTCCCAATATTGCCCACCAAGTCATTTCAAGTTGTTCGTAACAGCTCTAAACACAAACAATGGTTAACGCACCATGTTTAGTATTTTCACCATATTGAAAAAAGGGATCTAAAACTTAATTTGGACTGTTGGTAAAATTTGAGCCCCTCGTATGGCCACGTCATTCAAACACCCTTGATTTAAAATATCTCTCTTGCAGGAGTGGGCTATGCGACGCAGGTGATTGTTGCTCTGTTGAACGTCTACTACATCATCGTGTTGGCCTGGGGAATCTTCTACCTCTTCAACTCCTTCACCTGGGACCTGCCCTGGGCCTCGTGCAACAACACCTGGAACACAGGTAGGTTTTTTTGTAGCACAGATGACCCAACTTGTGAGTCTCATCCATTTGTTGGGGAAAAGGTTAATTGTATTCTGTATTTTTTCAAGATTCCTGCCGGGAGTTTGAGAAGGTGAATGGTACCCTCAAGTACTATAAGAACGCCACGTCTCCTGTCATCGAGTTCTGGGAGTGAGAGAACTATATTTCTTCTTTAACCTTTTATATGTGAGGTATTTCTTAACTTTATCTTATATTTAAGGCGCAGAGTGTTGAGAATCTCCTCAGGCATCGATGAGATCGGTTCACTGAACTGGGACCTGGTCGCGTGTCTGGCCGTTGCTTGGATCATGTGCTACTTCTGCATCTGGAAGGGGGTCAAGTCTACAGGCAAGGTAGGATTGTGATGACCTTCCTGAATGGTGCGTGGATCACTTCCCAATCGTTTCTCAGATCAGATCAGAAGAAGAAGTTCAGTGGTGTTGATCTGTCCTTTTTGTCGTCCCCTTAGGTGGTCTACTTCACCGCTACCTTCCCATACTTTATGCTGGTGATCCTGCTGATCAGAGGCATCACTTTACCAGGAGCCATGAAAGGAATCCACTTCTACCTCTACCCAGACCTGGGAAGACTGGCCGACCCTCAGGTACGCTTGTCTCACTTGGGCTTTAAGTATCAACCACAGAGTAGGATAAACCAGGAGTCCGGAGGTCAGGTGTTGTGACTTCTTTTGACCACTCAGAGGAAAAGGAAGGTTGATACTTAAAAGTGGAAATGTGCTTTCTTGATTTCTTTTTGTCTCTCTCTAAGGTTTGGTTGGAGGCAGGAACTCAGATCTTCTTCTCCTACGCCATCGTCCTGGGCTGCCTCACTGCCCTCGGGAGCTACAACAAATACAACAACAACTGTTACAGGTGCTGACATCTACAACAACCTGAAATCTTCGCAATCTAATAAATTCTTTCTTTCTTAAATCTTCCAGGGACTGTATCTGCCTCTGTTTCCTGAACAGTGGAACCAGTTTTGTTGCAGGTTTCGCCATTTTCTCCATCCTGGGCTTTATGTCGTACGAACAGAACATACCCATCTCAGAAGTGGCTGAATCTGGTCGGTATAAATAATCAACTGAGGGTTTGTTTAGAAATATTAACGATTGTTTTTTGTTGGCTACAGGTCCTGGGTTAGCGTTTATTGCGTACCCTCGCGCCGTGTCCATGATGCCCTTCTCCACTTTCTGGGCCTGCTGCTTCTTCATCATGATTGTCTTCCTGGGACTGGACAGTCAGGTGAGATAAAAACAAACATAATTGTGTTTTTTTAAACCGCTAATTTGTTTTTCTTCGACTGTTGGTCAGTTTGTGTGTGTGGAGAGTCTGGTGACAGCCATAGTGGACATGTACCCCACTGCGTTCCGCCGTAAGAACCGGAGAGAACTCTTAATTCTGGTTGTGGCGATCTTGTGCTTCCTGGTGGGACTGATCATGTTGACAGAGGTGAGTTTTTAATTATTCTACTGTATCTTCCGGTATCTCCCGTATATGCTTTATCTTCCGGTATTGCACATATCTGCTGTATCTTCCGGTATTGCACATATCTACTGTATCTCCCGGTATTGCCTGTATCTTCCGGTATCGCCTGTATCTACTGTACCTTCCGGTATTGCCCATATCTACTGTATCTTCCGGTATTGCCCATATCTACTGTATCTTCCGGTATCGCCCATATCTACTGCCTCTTCCTTCCGGTATCGCCCAAAAGAATCTTCCGGTATCGCCCGTATATAAAGTATCTTCCGGTATCGCCTGTATCTACTGTACCTTCCGGCATTGCCCATATCTACTGTATCTTCCGGTATCTCCCGTATGTGCTGGATCTTCCGGTATTGCACATATCTACTGTATCTCCCGGTATTGCCCGTATCTTTCGGTATCCCCCATATATAGTACATCTTCCGGTATCACCCGTATCTACTGTACCTTCTGGTATTGCCCATATCTACCGTATCTTCCGGTATTGCCCATATCTACTGCCTCTTCCTTCCGGTATCGCCCAAAAGAATCTTCCGGTATCTCCCGTATGTAAAGTATCTTCCGGTATCAACCGTATCTACTGTACCTTCCGGTATTGCCCATATCTACTGTATCTTCCTGTATCGCCCATATACTGTCTCTTCCTTCCGGTATCGCCCCAAAAGAATCTTCCTGTATCTCCCGTATATAGTGTATCTTCCGGTATTTCCCGTATCTACTGTACCTTTCGGTCTCTCCCATATCTACTGTACCTTCCGGTATCGCCCATATATACTGTATCTTCCGCATCTACTGTATCATCCGGTATCGGCACATATCTAAGTATTAAGTATTAAGATATCTGATGGATAGAAAACTATCTTTTTATAATGTTGGATAGGGAATTAATAATTTATATTTTTTTCCTTTCTTCATTTTGACATTTAAATATTTGCAATAAAAGTTAACAGCCTCTTTATGAGCATTTGAATTTTATAAAAATTGTTTGTTCAGATTCAGATTATATGTTTACAATGATATTAACATTTTTACTTTTACAAGACAATTTTGTATCACCAAATCATTTCTGGAAATCATTTCTTCAGAAGATAATTTATTCTTTTAATAACGATAATTTGGATTGTATTAAGAAATAATGCGAGCATAATATATATATTTCAATTATTTTAATGCAAGTAGAACTATATATACTTTTGTTTGTTCACGTAGAAATCAAAATGGTTATATTCATATAGATTAATTTCATTATTTACAAGTAAATTTATCGTTTATTTCCACATAATCTAATGCTGAACCTAATAATGTGACCATTGGTATTTTTATATTTACATATATTTAAAAAAAACTTTTGTTTAAAAAAAAACATTCTCTCAAATAGTTCTGTGTAAATAAAATTATAAAAATAAAAATACATCCTACTTGCATAGCGCTTGTTTTGGCACAACTATTGTTAATAAAATAAATATTCTCAATTTCCTAATGTAATTTTAAAATTGATTTTATCTCTCTCTGTCCTCAGGGCGGGATGTACGTCTTCCAGCTCTTCGACTACTACGCCTCCAGTGGGATGTGTCTGCTCTTTGTAGCCGTCTTTGAATCGGCTGCCATCGGCTGGATTTATGGTGAGTGTGTTCGCGGGGTCGCTCAGGAATGCGTGAACGGAGAATTGGGTGGAAACAAAGGTTTTATTATGAGCTGCCAGCATTTATCGCGTGCAAACAAACACACAACAATCAATGGCTCTCAGATATTTCTTTGAACCGCCAAGACTGGACTGAACAACCATCTTTGATGAATGAAGGAACACTACAATCTATTTCTAATATAATACAAATATGTGGGTAGAAAATAAAAGTTTATTAATAACACTTATCATAAAATTTTTATTGAATGGTAATTTCTGATTAAATAATAAAGAATAAAAAGACCATTAAATGGTCCAAACACAAAAAGAGATTAATTTCACTAAACAAAACCATTTTAAAAGCATTTTTAAATTGGAATAATAAAGAATCTAAATTACCTTCATATTAAAATGTAACTAACTGTGGTTAAATCAATTTTACTTAAAACCGAAAATGGTTTAAAGGAATTAAAACGCCTAAATAATTTATTTATCAAGTTGGGGGACACCCTGGACAGCTCTCCAGTTTAGTAAAAAAAATTCATCACTAACCCTTTTAATGTTTTCAGCCTGTGGGAGGAAACCAGAGTTCTTGAAGGAACCTCTGAACAACACACAGACTGAAGCTAACTATTATTTTAATTGTTGTCATTGCTCTCCTTACGCAGAAAACATTTCATTTTCGTTGATATTATTTAACTTCGACTCTCTTGCATTTGGAAATGTTGGATTTTAATCAGCTAATAATACAAAAAGATATTTGAAAATACATGAAGCTTGGCTCTTTCTACATTCTTGTGTTTATATTTAAAGTATTTAAAGCTGATGCTTCGAGAAGGCTTAACTATCACATTGTTTCGAAGGTCAAGATACATGTTAGCTATTAGCTTGTTAGCGCTTTGTATTTATCAGCACACCGTGAGTTTAGGTAACCCAGGTAGCAAAAATACTCAGAATCAACGTTTAAATATTTTAAAGCAAAGTTTCTGTTTCCTTAAAATGACGTTAACCATTATAGAAAGTGTATATATGTATGGATTACGTGATACCCAGCTCCGTTTCAACCGGTCAAAGATTTCCCGCCAAATCCTCTATTTGGCCTATGTTGAATCAATCAACGACCTATTTTCAACGTTGAAATTATAACAGTTATTGAACATTACAACACACGCCTTGTACGTGAAGTCAAAGCACTTTATGTTTTAGCTCTAAAACTGTCCAAAACAAGGAGCCTATGACTAGTTTTGTTTGTAAACTTTCAATAAAACAAAGCTGTTTGTGTCAGGTACATTAGCATGTTAGCTTTTATAACTCCTGCTAGCAAGTAAGCTAATTTGAGCAACATCATGTTAGCATTATCGTTGTATGTCGTTGGAATGAGATTCTAAAAGGTTGTAAACGTAGACTTGTTCAATTTTATCAGTTTTTATATTAATTTTCTATTGTATTTTTGCAGGTGCGGACCGTTTCTATGACAACATCGAGGACATGATCGGCTATCGGCCCGGACCGATGATGAAGTTCTGCTGGAAGTTCTTGACACCTGCCACCTGTTTTGTGAGTCGTCCATACGGAAGACCTCGTGGCTAACTTGCTAATGCTAACCTCGAACTGTCTGTCGCTGCAGGGAACCTTCGCCTTCGCCCTGATCAAGTACACGCCTTTGAAGTACAACAAAGAGTACGAGTACCCCTGGTGGGGTCACGGGATTGGCTGGTTGCTGGCTCTGTCCTCCATGTTGTGCATCCCGTTCTGGATCGTGATGAAACTCCGCAGCACGCCCGGAACGCTCCAAGAAGTACGTTTCGCTGGAACTTTTTTTTACATCTTTCATGTGATATCGTTTTTATTTTAATTTATATATTTTATCTTAAATGTATAAATAACACGGAGTTTACATGTCTGTCTGAATCATTTCTGAAGCACAGAGTTGTTAGTTCGCTGTTATATCTCTGTCGCATTTATTATATTTGGTTCAGTAATTTTATTGCCCAACAATTATAATTATAATTATAATAATTATCAGAATTATAATCAGATACTTTTATTGCCACTGTTGTAAACACAACACAGGATTTTTTTTGGTGGTATCAGTACACAATAAAATAATAAAGTAATATGAACAGAATAAAAAGAGATTAATGAATTACATAACAATAAAATAAGAGATATTTACATTCCATGGCATATGAATAATGAATTGTTTATAATAAATCAATAAGTAGAAATAGAGTAGAAAGAACTAAGATGTCAATTTGTAAATGAGTAAGAAAAAAAAATTTGATTAACAATTATAATTATGTATGTATTACGATTATACTACTACAAACAATACTACTACAAATAATAATAATGATAATACTATTACTACTATATCAATACTTCTACTAACAATACTACTACTAAAATAACTACTATTACTACAATTACTATTACTACTAATACTTATTATTATGCTACTACTACTAATACTACTAATACTTATACTCCTACTATTACGTCTACTAATACTACTACTACTACTACTACTACTTCTATTAACACTATTACTACTAATGCTACTACTACTACTACTACTACTACTAATACTGCTACTTCTACTAATACTACTACTACTAATAATAATAAAAATGATAAAAAATAATACTAATACTACTATTAAAATTACTTACTACTACTACCAATATTATTAATAATAATAATAATAAAAAATGTTGCACTGATGTCATGAACAGATCTAAGATCCCTTGGTGGCTTATCGAAGGGCTGAAAACAAATGTGTTTGTGGTATCCCTTCTGTTGTGTCATGGTGACAAGGGTTGATAAAATAAATTAGTCCTTTGATTTTAAATATGGACTCTCATATGCTGCCGTTGTGTTTATTGTTTAGAAAATGTTCATATATCTTTTCTTGCTACAAAAGTATGTATTTATTGATCTATCTTTATCTAACTCTCCTCCAGCGGTGGGTGCTGCTGACCACTCCCTCCACCGACCTGCCCAAGACCAAGCAGGAGCAGGAGAGTCTGCTCAGCGTCCTGCAGGAAGACGACGACAGCCTCCATCAGACTTCCACGTCAACCAAGGGCAGCTACATCCCGGTCAGCGACAAGGAGTCGCACTGCTAGAGACGGCGGAGGGTCAAGGGTCCACCTGCGGCCATGACGACCTCTGGTCTCGCCCCTCTTGGAAAGGCATCACCAGATAAGGTCATGGACGAGGTTCTGCTTTCTTTGTAGAAAAGTGGGTCAGAACCTTTTCGCCGACGCGACGGAAACATGGCCATCGTTCAACAGTGGCTGAGATTTAGTGTTTTGTGAAAACTGCTTTCTACGGAAGCACTTTTTATCATGTTACGGACAATGTTCTGTAGTACGACTTTTTTTTAAATCAGTGACGACAACAACTCCAGCGTAGACTGTACATTATTTGTTAGCAAATATTTGATGTTCTTTTGTGTTCTACGGCCAATAAATCAGGCTCAATTAAATTCTTTTGAAAAAAGTTTTGAATTAGACAAAAAAATATGTTTTTTTTAAATGATTGAACTTGATTAAACTTTATTTTTTTCTGTACATTCTGTCCACTTGAACTTGTGCAAGTTTCTCCTCGACAATGTGATAAAAATGTAATGTAAAACAACGTTACGTTGCATGTTTTAATCTCACTTTGTTAATAAAAAAAGATCAAACGTAAAGTCTAGGCCTCTTTGCTCCAGCTGCTGCCCCCTCGACGGGAACAGCATTATTGCTTTTAAAAGACAATTGTCTTCCACAAAAAAAAATTTCAGAAGAGAAAGAACTCTACTGTTCCTCACGGGAGGGATGTTGAGTGACACACCTACAGGCGAAGAAGATAAGGTCATAACTTTTTAATGTGGGAGGAAACCTTTCTCGAATGAAAATGATTTAGTTTGAAGTCTGTGGGCTTGAATCCCTGGTTTCCTCTCACAGGCTTCAAAAAAACAAAGTCAACTTAAAGAATTTCTTTTTTCCAATCAAAAAAATATTTTCAATTTTAAAAAATGGCTTCAATTAAAAAATATATTAAAACAATCTGAAACCGGTTTCTTTGATAGAAGTATATTTTTTGGTTGTTTGGTCCATACAATGTGTGGAACATTCGTGTTTTAATTATTTGATTTCAACATTTTTGATTCAATTAAAAAAAGTTTTTTTTTCTGTTTTTGCGAGAGGTAAAAATCCGCTTTATAATGCATTATTTTCCAGTGATGTAAAAAAAAAAAACGCGGGATTTATTTTTTGTGGAGATGACAGACAAACAAAAGAAACAAAGAGAATGAAATCAATATAAATTAAAATAAATGAGATCATTTAAATAAAAATAAATAAAATCCTTTTTTTAAATATGAAATGTAATTAAAATATTTACTTTACAATATTTGGCAAAGTTCAAATCGCAAGTCGTCAATACACTAAAGTATCAATATATACAGTGGGGCAAAAAAGTATTTATTCAGCCACCAATTGTGCAAGTTCTCCCACTTAAAATAATGACAGAGGTGTAATTTTCATCATAGGTACACTTCAAATGTGAGAGACAGAATGTGAAAAAAAAAATCCAGGAATTCACATTGTAGGATTTTTAAAGAATTTATTTGTAAATTATGGTGGAAAATAAGTATTTGGTCAATAACAAAAATTCAACTCAATACTTTGTAATATAACCTTTGTTGGCAATAACAGAGGTCAAACGATTACTATAGGTCTTTACCAGGTTTGCACACACAGTAGCTGGTATTTTGGCCCATTCCTCCATGCAGATCTTCTCGAGAGCAGTGATGTTTTGGGGCTGTCGCCGAGCAACACGGACTTTCAACTCCCTCCACAGATTTTCTATGGGGTTGAGGTCTGGAGACTGGCTAGGCCACTCCAGGACTTTCAAATGCTTCTTACGGAGCCACTCCTTCGTTGCCCGGGCGGTGTGTTTGGGATCATTGTCATGCTGGAAGACCCAGCCACGTTTCATCTTCAAAGCTCTCACTGATAGAAGGAGGTTTTGGCTCAAAATCTCACGATACATGGCCCCATTCATTCTTTCCTTAACACGGATCAGTCGTCCTGTCCCCTTAGCAGAAAAACAGCCCCAAAGCATGATGTTTCCACCCCCATGCTTCACAGTAGGTATGGTGTTCTTGGGATGCAACTCAGTATTCTTCATCCTCCAAACATGACGAGTTGAGTTTATACCAAAAAGTTCTACTTTGGTTTCATCTGACCACATGACATTCTCCCAATCCTCTGCTGTATCATCCATGTGCCCTCTGACAAACTTCAGACGGGCCTGGACATGCACTGGCTTAAGCAGGGGGACACGTCTGGCACTGCAGGATTTGATTCCCTGTCGTTGTAGTGTTACTGATGGTAACCTTTGTTACTTTGGTCCCAGCTCTCTGCAGGTCATTCACCAGGTCCCCCCGTGTGGTTCTGGGATTTTTGCTCACCGTTCTCATGATCATTTTGATCTTGCGTGGAGCCCCAGATCGAGGGAGATTATCAGTGGTCTTGTATGTCTTCCATTTTCTGATAATTGCTCCCACAGTTGATTTTTTCACACAAAGCTGCTTGCCTATTGTAGATTCACTCTTCCCAGTCTGGTGCAGGTCTACAATTCTTTTCCTGGTGTCCTTCGACAGCTCTTTGGTCTTGGCCATAGTGGAGTTTGGAGTCTGACTGTTCGAGGCTGTGGACAGGTGTCTTTTATACAGATAACGACTTCAAACAGGTGCCATTAATACAGGTAAGGAGTGGAGGACAGAAGAGCTTCTTAAAGAAGAAGTTACAGGTCTGTGAGAGCCAGAGATCTTCCTTGTTTGAAGTGACCAAATACTTATTTTCCACCATAATTTACAAATAAATTCTTTAAAAATCCTACAATGTGGATTCCTGGATTTTTTTTCACATTCTGTCTCTCACATTTAAAGTGTACCTATGATGAAAATTACAGACCTCTGTCATCATTTTAAGTGGGAGAACTTGCACAATCGGTGGCTGACTAAATACTTTTTTGCCCCACTGTATATATATTTGTCAGCAAACTTGCCTTTTCTGTATCACTCGATCCACACAGTCATTCGATAGTTTTTCCCAAAAGATTTATTGAAGCTTTTCTGAAATATATATTTCTATATCATTCATGAAAGCCGCAAAGCAAGACATTAAGAAAAAAGAAGGAATTAAGTACAAACTTTGATTAATGCAATATTTTAAATACTTCCAGAATGTTGCTGTTTATATTAAATTATAATCACTCCTTGATAAATTAAACACTCAAAGTTATTTTATTAAAACTATTATGAATTCCTAATTAATATTAATAGATCATTACATTAAGGATTAGTTATTTCTAAAGGCTTAAGGTGATGTACTGTGTTTATAGAAAAATACATTACATTATATTCTTTAGTACAACCCTAAATAACATGAGAAAATATACGATGACATTTATACTTTATAGTATTGTTATCTCCTTCAGGGGGTTCCCTGAGTGTTAATATTAATATTATTTTAATATGGTCAGGTTAGGAATGCTATTCTTGGCATATAAGCTAAAATAAATAATTATTAAATAAAGCATGAATAAATTAAACCTACTTCATAATTATTATCAATAATATATTAAGAATATTTCTTAAATGATCAAAAACATGTTTGTCTATACGTCGATTAAGATTAATTATTGTCTGTTTAAGTCTTTAATTTTTAAGTCTTTAATTGTTTTAAGTGTATAATGTAAGTAAGTAAGTAAGTAATTTTTATTTGTATAGCGCTTTTCCAGACCAGGGTCACAAAGCGCTTAAACAATCAAAACAATATTCAATAAAGTATATACTTTAAAGGTCAAGATAAAACAGATAACACAACAGGAGTTCCAGAAAATCAAGGAAAAGCCTGAACAAATAAAAACGTCTTAAGATGTTTCTTAAAGGAGTCAGTAGACTCCATCAAGCGCAAAGAGAGAGGAAGATCGTTCCAAAGCTTAGGAGCAACAGTCTAGAAGGATTATCTCTCTGGTCCTGAACCTTGTGCGTGGAACCATCAGTAGATTCTGATCCACAGACCTCAGAGCCCGAGCTGGGGTGTAAGGCTGGATCAGATCAGTGATGTAAGGAGGTGCCTGACCATGAATAGATCTGAAAGTAAGAACCAGAATTTTGAAGTTGATCCTGAAAGAAACTAGCAGCCAGTGAAGAGTTTTAAGGATCGGAGAAATGTGAGTTCTTCTACTAGAGCGGGTTAGAATTCTTGCTGCAGAGTTCTGAATCAACTGCAGGCGAGACAGATCCTTCTTGTTAAGACATGAAAACAAACTGTTACAATAGTCCAGACGAGAAGACACAAATGCATGGATTACAAGCTCCAGATCATGTTGTGACAACATTTTCCAGTGAAGAGTTTTAAGGATCGGAGAAATGTGAGTTCTTCTACTGCAGAATGTCTGTTTGAGTCTTTAATTGTTGAGTCTTTAATTGTTTAATGTCTGTTGTTAAGTATTCACACTTTAATTTATGCTGTCTGTCTCAATACATGCATATTTGGCAATAAAAGAACTTGACGTGACTTGACTTCTGACCAGCAGATGTCAGCAAAGTCACCCTTTTCCGAATCACCCACTGTTTACGGAAGTCCAGTGACGTGTCACAGTGCCGCAAAGCATTGTGGGAAAGGAAGCGTCTCTGACGGCCGCTTATGGTGGACTTCTCAATTCGCCGAATATCTTCTTCTGTCGAAGCCGCTGCATCCAAAAAAAAGAAAGAAAAAAACCCCGAGCGTTGCTGCGATGCCACTGCCTTGAAGGAGGCGAACCTATGCGGGTGTCACGGACGGACTGGGCTCCAGTGTCGATGGACCGCGGCGTCCGCGTTCGCAGCGGCGGCGAGTGAAGTGTGTCCGTGGATGGAAGTGTCTCGTCTGTGAAGGATCCTCGAAGACAAGATGTCGACCAGCAGCCCCGAGGCGGTGAAGAAGCTGCTGGAGAACATGCAGACGGACCTGCGCTCGCTGTCCATGGAGTGCAAGAAGAAATTCCCTCCCGTCAAAGAGGTCAGTTCCGAGTCCGTCGCAGCCTCACCCTCCGTCCGCGCCTGTGCGCCCGTTTGTTTGGGCTGGTTGCCCGACCAACCGCCTGGGGCCTCTGAGGGATGTTTGGAGGCTCCTCGAGGTTCAAAAGTTGCCATCGTTGCTGGTTCTATCGATGGCTTGAAGAGACACTTCCTAAACACGTCAGTGGACGAGGTGGTTCGAATCCAACCTGACTGTCAGTCCACAATTTGACACTAAATACAACAATACATATCATCTCCAGCAGGACCCCCGGGGGCCACAGAGTCAAGAACCTGTTGATACGATACGTATCACGACACAAGAGCAATAATACAATACGATGACCCTGTATTAACAATGATATATTTGTAGTATTGGCAGGTACTTGACTCTGGTCTTGATATCCCGCGAGAACCTGGCGATGACTGAGGACGAGAGGATACAGTGACTCCATCAGCTTTAAAAGCTGATGTTTGGACATAGTTTTGGTTCGAAAACAAATGAAAGCAGTTACGACTTCGTCAAGAGTCATGTGGTCTGTAAATTCTGCAACACCAGAGTCAAGTACTCGACAATACTAAACATATATCCTTTGTCTTACAGTATATATCGCATTGCTAGATTCTTGCTATTACA
Source organism: Callionymus lyra (assembly GCF_982586985.1). Taxonomy (NCBI): domain Eukaryota; kingdom Metazoa; phylum Chordata; class Actinopteri; order Syngnathiformes; family Callionymidae; genus Callionymus; species Callionymus lyra. The sequence continues at coordinate 5,740,249 of NC_141825.1, read as the reverse complement.
CCCCTACTTTAAAAAAGAGATTTAAAAAAACTTCTCGACAAGTACACGACAATACTACAAATATATTCTTGTTACTACAGTATTTCTATATATCGCAATAAGTGCTGTTACCATGCACTTACTATGCGAAAGCCGCTTTACAAATATATATTACTTACTTGCTTACTAATCTCAAGATGCGATTCAAGACGATATTTTCAGTTTGTGATACAATTCCATATGTTTATTTTGATTCACTTGCATAATTTTCGCAACAATTTTAGGGGCCACTGAACTTTAGAGACTTATTATTATTTTTAACGTTTTTTTGTTTTAATGAATAAAACCAAAAGCCAAAATATGTCCAAATATCAGCCTTAAGAGCTGCTGAAGTCCACTGTATCCTCTCGTCCTCAGTCATGATCAAAGGGTTGCATAAAAGAACTATAGTAAGAAAATATAGTTTGAAAAAAAAACATTCCAGTGATGTTAAATATTGATACAGTATCGTGAAAAAAAATATCACGATACATCGCCTTATAAATACTTTCTACTCAAGAGGTCAAGGTAGGATAATCTTATTTGTATTATTTATCTAAACCCAAACACGTTTTTTCGTTGTATGTTTCCTTATTTTAAAAATTGAATTTATTTTTCCCTTAAAGTAAATTGAACAAAAATTACTTTTATCGTATTTAATATTTTGTTTTACATATAATAAAACAAAAAGCGTAGCAAATATATATTTTCTAGCTTAAGTACTTGTTGTTGTCAGGGGATTTTCAAAAGATATGATAGTGATAGATATTTTAAATAAATACAAAGTCTGTGTAATTTAGTTTCAAATATTTTATTGTCCCTTATACACGCTGGCGTGGACTTGAAGGGCGCTAGTGTCATTTTTTCGACTGATCGTAACAGATCCCGAAAAACTAAAATATCGAGAGCATTTTACATTCCTCAGGTCTGAAATGAAAGTATTTTCTCTTCCCACAGTCGTTCTTTCCTCGCTCCCTCCTTTCACAACAATCTCCCCAGTGTTTCTCCACTGAACGTGTGATGTTTCTTCTCCTCTGGAGTCGTTACCGGAGCCTTCGGACGGTTTCGCGTCACAAGAGCACAATATTATGATTGGCCCTTTAAGAGCCTCCACGTCTTCAGCGATAAAGACTCGCATTTATGGCACCGGCTTACACCGACCAACAGAAGCCTCTTTATAACTCGCTCGCCTCAAGGCCTGAGTTCAGTTGCTGCTTTTTTTCTGGTGCGTGTTTTATATTTAGGGTTTGAAACATATGAGAAAAATGACAAAATCATTGTGTTTATTAATTATGGATTAACTGGTACAATTATAAGGGTTCGGTCGAAACATTAATTTGGTTCCAAAACGATCTATGATGATGTCACTGAAATTCTGAAGATACAGTTTGTCCATTGCTTTAAAGTCGAAGTAGTGGTAACATTATTGTTGTGAGTATTATTTAGTTTAGGTGGAGGCTTCAGTAGTGGGAAGGTCTTGGGGGGGGGGGGGGGGGGGGGAGTAGGATTAGGACAGACCTAGGACGGACCCGATAGAGTTTTAACCACGTAGATTCTACGGGGCCACTGTATCCTCTCGTCCTCAGTCATGACCACAGGATCTCATTGTCCTTTTAGCTGCTGCCATCTTGCGACCAGGGGCTTTCAGGGGCAAACCTCTTGTTTAACACACTTAATTGAATATAAACAAACCAAATAATTTTTTTTTTTTAAACTAAATTTAAAATCGATACAGTGCTGTTGCAACCTATAGTATGATCTATCTATATATACGTATATATAAATATTGCTTTATCGATATATATTCATGCTGTACTTTATTTGTATATTTATTATTAACACTTCACATTCCACTGTATCTCAGAGTCAAAGTATTTCACCGTGTCCTTCAATAACGTCACACACCAGGTATACACCCTTATTCTCACAATCCTACTTCTGACGCCCTTGCCTCAAAATAGCTTCTTTTAATTGCAGTCAAACCTTTGATAAATATTTACGCAGCAGGCTTGTTAATCCCCTCAACTTTTTAGACGCCGAAATTATGCAGAGTAATTTTGGGACCAGAGCCCTTGACCTTTGTTTGTTGGATTTTTTTCATGGATTTGAAGGAAAAAAAAAAGTCTAAAAGCTTCGTAAAGGAGTGACTCACTGTGTTGACTCATAAATTGCTCCCACACATGCATTATTCATCGGGTTTATTGTACACGTGTGTGTTCTAAATATCATGCTTGCTCAGCAGCTTTTAATCCGGAGTATACAAGTGTTCGTAATATTTGTCGGATTAGTTTAAATGATGCGGTCGTTTGTTACTGGTATTCTTTTTAAAAGAGAGCATCAACGCGATACAGTCGACTCTTTTCATCTGTTTCTTTGACTTGGATAATCGATGCGGGTAAACGCCGGCGTGTCATCCACAAAGAGCATTGTTCCGTCAGCTCGCTGGCACTTCTCCAGAGGCCACGGCCAAACATGTCCTCCTCCGATATCGATTCGTCCTCGCCTACGTTTCCTGCTCGACGGCGACATGTCTCCCCGGAGGATAAGACGCTCCGCGGCCATGTTTGTCTCAGGCGACAATCTGGTGTCCCTTCAGGGACGACGATTTGCTGCGATGTTTGTCGTGTTCCGGTTAAATCGCCCGCCTGATGATACATTTCCTGCTCTCATTACGTTTATTGATCAAGTTAAATTGACCTTTTTTTTTTGCATTGGTAATGTGACCCACTTTGTTAATGCTATCTGTGTGTTTCAAGTTTTACTTCGTCAATTAAGCCAAGTTTATTCCTAAAAGTGTTTTTATGCAGATGACGCGCTCAACATAAAAGCGATGCAGACGAGCGACACACATTTCTATAAACTCATGAATAAATAACTCAATAAAAAAACGATTACGTCTTATTTTAGAGGGAACTTCTTCAAGAGAAACATTTTAGATACAGTCATTTTCAATGCACTAATGACGCAATCCGTCATACGATACTTTTTTCCTTTTACATCGGTAACCGATGGTCCGGGGACTGTTACCAGGCATTTGTTAAAGGGAAATAAGAAAAACTATTTTTTGTTCAATTGTATGTTAGTCTAAGATGCCTGTTTCAGTCAAAAATAAAAGTCTGTAGACCAGTGAGGATGAGTAAAACCCAAACTAGTGTGGGACCAGAGAAACCAGTCTATAGCTCCTACTGGCTTTGAAGGTCATATTTTAGTGCTATTTCACTTTTACTGTTTTTATCAGAAGGTCGGCTCGTGAATATAATGCCAACATTAAACCTCTCTGTGGCGAGAAAGAAAACCTCTGTATAGATTGAGCCGAACCGAAGCTTAAAAAATACTCCAGGAAGTCTTTGACCTCATCATTTTTGCTTAAACACTGCAAAAAAAAACGGACAATAAACTGTTTTCTTAAACTGAAGAAAATCCCTAAACTCAGGAAAATTATGTCACAACATGATCTGGAGCTTATAATCCATGTGTTTGTTTCTCCTCGTTTAGACTATTGTAACAGTTTATTTTGGTGTCTAAACAAGAAGGATCTGTCTCAACTGCAGTTGATACAAAACTCTGCAGCCAGCATTCTGAGCCGCTCTAGTAGAAGAACTCGCATTTACCCGATCCTTAAAACTCCTTCAAGAAACATGTTGACCTTTTTATTTGTGCTTTTTCATTATTTTCTTGTTGCTGCTTTGTTTGTCTCTATGTTGTCTTGACCTTTTAAAGTATGTATTTTAACTGTATCGTTTTGATTGTTTAAGCACTTTGTGAGGCTGGTCTGTGAAAAGGTGCTTGACCAAAAGATGACTTACTAACTTACTTAAATCAGCTTCAACTTTATTCAAAATGAAAAGTCAAAGTCAAAAGGTTTCACTTCCTGATTAACAGGAAAATTCTATTTTAGCATCTTTTGGAATTATGAACAATTTGAAATACTTTCTTGCCAGTTACATTCAACAATATTAACAAACAGAAAGGCCGTGTGAAGTAAATTATTACAGTTATTTGCGTCATCTTCATTCTTCCAGAAAAGCAAACATTGTTTTCCAGGACCTTGAGGTCAAGAGATTCCACAGGTTTAACCAGTTGCAGATAAAGATACCACATCTCAGATATTTTTGCTGTCGATAAGACTCCCGAGGATTGTTTTCCTCAGTGTATTCGAGTCACCCTCGTATTTACATGAGTCACGGCCGTGTAGACGTTGTTATCAGAAAAGTATTTTCCTTCCGACCGTCACGCAGCGTTTGTTTCTCCTGCTGTGGCATCGAACCGCAGACGCTGAGTTCCAGTGTGTTGATCTAAAAAACACTTTCATCGAGAGGATCAGTCAACGGAGCGATCCGTGCTTTGGTGTGTGTGATGTGCTCTGATCGTTTTCACCTAGATGGAAGAGAAAACATCGTCGGGGCGGCTCCGGGCTCGCTCCGATGATTCAGGAGCTGTCGAGGAAGTAAAACAGTCGACTCTCCTTCCCGGGGGAACCTCGATGGGTCGACAAACGCTGCCAACCTTTGTCTCATTTCGACACATGTTTATTGACTAACAAATAGGGGTGTGTATGGGCAAGATGCGTATCATCATACAGGATCAGTGATACAAGATTTTGCGATATATAGTGATACTATAGGATATATTTGTAGTATTGTCGAGTACTTGACTCTGGTGTTGCAGAATTTACGGACCACATGACTCTTGACGAAGACATAACTGCTTTCATGTCTTCAAAAGCTGCTGAAGTCCACTGTATCCTCTCGTCCTCAGTCATCACTGGGACTTCATTGTTCCTTTAGCTGCAAGGGACATAATGGCTCTTGACGAAGTCGTAACTGCTTTCATTTGTTTTCAAACCAAAATATGTCCAAACATCAGCTTTAAAAGCTGCTGAAGACACTGTATCCTCTCGTCCTCGGTCATCACTGGGATTTCATTGTTCCATTAGCCGCAAGGGACATAATGGCTCTTGACGAAGTCGTAACTGCTTTCATTTGTTTTCAAACCAAAATATGTCCAAACATCAGCTTTACAAGCTGCTGGAGACACTGTATCCTCTTGTCCTCAGTCATCGCTGGGATCAAGCAGGATTTTAGAGTTTCTTTGGCTGCGGAGGACGCACTTTTTAAATGTTTTTTTTTCTTACGCCTTACTAACATATAAGAGGCCGTTCTATGCTTGGTTGTCACCAAATCTTGTCAGTTTATTTTCGTTCCTCCAAGGAAGTGAAAGCTTCAACTTCCCGATTGTCTGGAACTGAAACTGGAACTTGTCTGTCAAAGCTGTAGGTTTTAGATCTTACTTGACAGTTTTCCAAAGAGATTGACTGCAATCAACTTTCGTGAAATGGTTTAAATTTGATTTAATTTATAAAGGACTCGGTTTATCTCGAATAATCTTGAGTTAAATGTTGGCTATTTTGATTCAAATCACAAAAATCTGTTGAGATTCAAAATAAGTATGAAAATTTACCACAAGTGAGCGTTTGAACTGGACGTCTTTCCTTCCAACGGCTCCTATGTGTATTGCTTTTCACTTATACTTTTTTTTTTTAAGTATCTCATCAGTAAAATATTTATCTACAATAGCAGGGACAACAAGGATATGGATGTTGTTCAATATTTTTAAAGTTTGAACTTTTAAATTTAAAAGCAGAAAAATCCCCAAATTAAAATATGATTGGGAACTCTAGGACTCATGGTCATCAAAAGTATTGAAATTCAAAAAAACTACTGAAACTAAGATGTTTTCTCCTTTTCAAAAGTACTTATACCATCAACCACTACTATTATCATATTATATATTGCTTTCAAACATGTGGATCTGTTTATTGTAAAAAAACAAAGTTGTTTTTTTTTAAACAGGGGTTCTTTTTATATCCTTGAAAATGATATACAGTATCAGATATTTTATAGGTATCCAGTTGAACATTAAAGTATTGTGACAACCCTAGTGGGATTTAATAAACTAAACGAAATATTGTGAATAAAAACTTAATATTTACAAACTGTAAAACATTTCCAATTTCAATAAAATTGTAAGCATTTATATTTTCTACAAAGCTGACATAGCTGATATTTCAGCCCCTATTCGCCAATTGTTTGGGACGCAAAGGGATACAGAAGTATTGTCAAGTACTTGACTCTGGTGTTGCAGAATTTACAGACCACATGACTCTTGACGAAGTCGTAACTGATTTCATTTGTTTTCAAACCAAAGTATGTCCAAACATCCGCTTTAAAAGCTGCTGAAGTCACTGTATCCTCTCGTCCTCAGTCATCGCCGGGATCATTGTTCCGTTAGCTTTGAAAGACATAACGGCTGCTGAACTCTAGCGGCCGGAAGTTTAATTGCAACACAAAAAGAAAAAAAAACACATGAAAATTTGCACTTTAATTGTAATTAAAAAATATATATATTATTTTATACACACTATATTGAAATATAAACTGTAAAATAACTATGGTTTAATTAAAATATGAATTCTAGGCCTAAAAAATTAAAATAAATAATACAGTATTGAGCAAAAAAATGTATTTTGCCACATCAATATTTTCCATCATCTTTACGTTCCAGCGTGCCAATCAATTATCTTGGTCGTCACTACCTAGGTATTGATTTTTTCATTTGAACAGATCAAATCCTACGTGAACTTTAAGCCGCAGCATTTTTCTTCGTGGCCACTGAATAAGCTGAAGTAGACGCAGAAGAAGAAGGTGTCGGTGGGAACTGGAGAGGAAGAGAAAATAAACAAACCCAAGGGGGATTTCAGTGGAAGGCAGTGGAAGGTGACAGGCGTGCAGAGGCTTCTCCCGAGTCTGCGGGGAGTTGAGCTGATGCTTTGACTGGCACATCATCGTTTCACAGCCAGGACCGACTCACGCCCGGTCTCCATGTCTAACCCCTCCTCCCTCCTGCATCTCCTTCATTCTTCTGCTGAATTACCGGCTCACCTCGCTGGGGAAATCACTGTCTAGGAACACATCCTTCTCAACTTAATCCTGTTCTTCACAGACCACCCCCCAGCCCCTCCACAGCCACTATCAGCACGTTCTAATGCACAGACACTAACCTACATTTCTGTTCCCGCTCTAGGCTGCAGAGTCTGGCATCGTGAAGATAAAGACCATCGCGGCCAGAAATACTGAGATCCTGGCGGGTGAGTTCGTCGTATCAACGGTTCTTCCCTTAAAAGTCGCACGACAATTACACACGGATTAATTACAACTCATTTATTTTCAGTGACAATATTATAATCCTCGCCACTGGTTGAACTCATTAAACAAATCCAATACTGTTTTTAATGGCAGAAAATTATCCGCAAAAAAACAGTAAAAGGTTTTAGTATTTAGCGATTAGCAGCGCAGATAACTATCATATTTTGTTAGTAAAAATACTTTTCTTTATTGAGATATTTGGCATTCTCTGGTTATCAATGATATATAATATAGAAAGAACATGATTTTAATAATTTTTAATAATTTAATTTCTTTTTTAATGGTTTTGGCACATCTTCTCACTTAAGCTAGTTTCCTTTGGTAACATAAAAAACACATTTGAGAATTTGATAGTATCTGAAAATATATTCTTGTATTGGTGTGTTGTTGTGGTGTGTGACTGAGTTGTACAAAAACTCTCTTTTCATAGAAATATTGACGTTAGAAAATGATCTTAAGCTCCGCCTACTGAACGCACTTTCTGGAGATGAAATCTTGTTGACCATAACCACACCCACTCTGCTGTGATTAGTCAAACATGGAAGGTTTGTCACCGCGCGTCATCAATCCCAGAAGTCCCCACTTCCAAGGGACTCGTTGTGTTAACAAAGCGGGGCGTGATTACAGCTGGCTGGAGGAGGAGTGAAGCAATTATTACGTCATCATGGACTCTCGTAACCTCTCGTTCGCCCAGATTTCAGAGCAACTTTATAAAGTAATGAGTTGAAAACATGGTCATGATGAGGGACTTACTGTGTCTTGGAGAGAAGAACATTTACTACATGTGAGTCAGCAGAGTTGGAGTTTCCCCATCAAGGTATCAGATCTCAAAACTAGGCCAGATTAATCGATTGCTTTGACTGTTCCTTTCACCACTAGCTGGTAGATCGCAGTGAGAAAGTAATAAACCAGATAACTGGCGTCCTCATCATGACGATGTTATGATGCAATTCATTTTTAATTTAGATTAAAATGAATAATCTGGTTTATTTCAAGGACTATTAAATGCTGAAATGATTCTGTTACGCCAGATTCTTGGTACTATTAATAATGTGATTGCAAATAATTCTGCTGGGACCAGTTAGTGTTGAAGCCGGAAAGATGTCCAAAAACATCTCATTAAAATATTCGAAATGGATAAAACCTCCAGAATATGCGAGAATAGTTAGTTGAAGGCGAGTGGAAATAAGATCCGTTTGATGACTTACACATGATGTTGAAACAAGACGTTCTCTTGGTCTCACAAACAAGTCTTCTTGTCCTCAATATGTCGGGAATACATTCCTTGAAAACCCCTGAAGGGAACGAACAGGAAGTCATCGAGTGTCTCTTCACACTAGTTCGTCTGGAATCATTTCATCGTACGTTGTTGATAAAAGTCTGTTCCTTCACATGAACTCCATCTGCATCCAGTTGTGTGGCGTTCTTGTGGCCCACGAGAGCTTCAAACGTCAGGTTTATGATACTCGACATCATGACTTGTGATCACATGGACAGACATCAATCCTGAATGTCGACAGTTCTTCTGGAAAAGCAGACGAGGGAGATTTAGTTGTTTTGTTTGTGATTAAATTGCTGCTCACTGAACCTTTTTTAACCTCTTTTCTTTTTCGTTATTCAACACAGACTTTAAATGATTGTGTTTGAAATCCCTCCTCTCGTCTTTCCTGTCCTATTTATTACAACATCTCTTTATTGAGTCTGTATATATTTAATATATCATATCATATAACCTTTTTATTGAAATGTTATTTTACGTTGAATACATTTTTTAATAATTGAATTTAATCATATATATATATATACAGTATATAATTCCCAACATAATTATATAAATTAAGTATACATTTGTATTATATATATATTTAGTTGGAATTAACTAAATGTTTTCAAGTAAACAGTTCAGTGAGATCGAAGCCGGTTCACCGTCAGTGAGGGTGACATCCAAACATTGGATCTCTCTGCGGCTGTGAACTGTGGTCGACCTGCACAATAAAGGATTGTTCCCGCACGACAATGAGTCTGTGTTTGGTTTGCTGAGTCGACAAAATGGCTCTCTTTTATTTGCACATCCAGACTGGATCTCACTTGATACGCGTTTTCAAATCCCATTTATTCACTGCGGACACAACATTAGACTTTTCTAACAATCAATACGTTACTTTAGTACAAATACCTGGATTTAATGTTCGACTTGAAGGAGGAATTAACACCGACACACTCGCCAGTCGCTGAACTGGGACATGAAATATTTATATTTAATGTTGAATTTTAAATATTTATTAATTGTTGTAATGGATCATAAAAACACCGGGGAACATACCTTTTCTGGCCCTGTGACACATCTTGTTGTTACCGTATTTTTCAGACTATAAGTGGCCCCTAAAAGCCTTTTTTTTTTCTTAAAAAAAACATTCTTATGCATTAATTCTAGTTGTGCTTTACACTAAAACAATCAGTCCAACTAGTTTAGTACGACTTTGGTAAGTTGCCAAAGTACTTAATACGCCTCGTAAGAATATAATATCAATAATATTACATATACATTTATGTTTAAGTACATGAAAAGTGTAATGAAAGCTATTGACTAATAAATAATTTAATTAAAAAAATAAAAAAACAACATACTTCCAGAATTTATAAATATTTTTATTAATTTCGTCCAAGGAATTTATCTTAAAGATAACAACAAAAACAACAAAAAAAACGTCCATTTTCTGAACCTGTTGATAATAGTAATTACATTTTTGGTGTTTTTCCAAATTACCATCAGGATCCATCAATGGTTTGAAGACGTTTCCCACTCTGTGACGCAGAAGGAGCTGCAGCACAAGCTATTCTCACCTGCACCTTCAGTGTGTCGTTCAATTGATTTCCATAAATCCCACTCAGCTAATGGCTAAAAGCAATATTTAAACAAACAAATGGTGACAAATGGTTTTGGTGCCAACAGTACAGTGAACTCCCAGTTCTACACACTGATCTATTTAGTGATGGCCACAATACTGTATTTAATTAATTTTGCTATTTCAAAGTGATCATTAGTGATCAAGCATTATTGGAGCTATTCAGGTCACCGTTACTCAAATGGTCACTACTTTGCGGATCTAGTTCAACATGTTTTTTTAGGGACTGTTGTGTTTGCTCGACTGTCGTGACCTCGAACCGTTTCCTTTTCCGTGGCAGCTCTGAAGGAGAACAGCTCGGAGGTGGTGCAGCCGTTCCTGATGGGATGCGGCACCAAAGAGCCCAAGATCACGCAGCTGTGTCTCGCCGCCATCCAGAGGCTCATGTCCCACGAGGTGGTGTCGGAGGTGAGTGCGTCAGAAGATCTGTGGACTCTTGACTGTTTGCATTAGACGTTTGTTTTAGTTTAACATCCTCGTCGCCCCGAGAGATTTCTCCCCTTCAGCATTTTTCCGATGTCAACCTGTGTTTTAGCTTTGAAGTCCTCCAGATATAGAAGTATTTCTCAGAATGGTGAATTATTTTTTGAAGCATTATTTTGGAATAATGTAATCTTTTTTCACTTTTAAATTCAATAAAACAATATAAGACGACACTATTTTACTGATATTTTGACATCTAGTTTAAAAGGCTACAGTTAAAAAAAAAAAATTCAATGATTCTCCCCTTTTTTTAAAGGATTATTGTTGTTTTTTACACATACTTGTGTATTCTTAGTACAATAATTAAAAAATACATTTTCTAAAGTCAATATTTTTGAACTTGTAGTCCTTTTAATTCAATATAAAAATGTTGGTATAAACCAATGATCGTGGCTCTATTACAGCAACATTTTTATATTGCATTTTAAAGGCTGCAAATTTAAAAACGTTTAATTTAAAAAAAAATTTAACTATTTGAATAAGAATCTCAAACTTGATATGTAAAAAAAAAACTGCTTCTTTCAATTTAGAAATATTCCGTATTTAATATATATATATATATTTGTAAAATAAATAAGTACAATCTTTTAATACAGAAATTGTTGAATTTATTTATTTTTTAAATAATTAAATACTTCAAAAATAAAAAAATAAGCATTTTTATTAAAAAGAAATAAAGGTGAACCCTTTTGTTACCTCAGGGTTAGAATGACCCGAAAACTGAGGTAACCCTTGTGTTGTCAAGTTGACCCGGAGGCCCGAAAAACAAATGTGTTTGTGGTATCCATTGTGTTGTCTCTGGGTTGTCAAGGGTTAACATTGTTAAATTCAACAGTCTCTGATAAACTTGTATATCCAGACTTGATGTAATTTGACCAGAAACATTTCTGGACCAACAGAATCATTCTGTCATTGGTAATGTATTGTTCCATGAACTCTGGCTCTTGATCAATCCCTGAAGAAGCCAATAAAGTGTCGCCCTGAGGCAACATGTTATTCTCATGCTGTGAGCTTCATCTGTTCTCTCCCAATTCCAACGACCTTGTCGGACGAGAGTCTGTATCGTTGCTGAGATCTGACCTGCTTGACCTCTGTGACATCACGAGCCTGCGGCGCCAGCGTCGCCAGCTGAGCCCCCGTCTGTTGACCCTCTGAGCCTCGTGTTCTTCCTTCCTTGAACACACGTGCAGTAATGATGATGATTGAGAGCTGATTGACAGCCTGGTTTCCTTGGCGACAGGCCGCCGCCGGCAACATCATCAACATGCTGTGGCAGCTGATGGAGAACGGCCTGGAGGAGCTGAAGCTGCTGCAGACGGTCCTGGTTCTTCTCACCACCAACACGGTGGTTCACGACGAAGTCCTCTCCAAGGTATGTTTCCTCAATGACGGTTGGGTTTTAGCTGTAACATGCATGATACAGACATGATATTCTAATTCCCATAATTAAAATGTTTTCAATATTCAATATTTTTAATTCTTAGTTAATTAATTCAATATAAACTGTTGTTATAATGGTGTCACCAGACATTACCAATAGAGTACAGAGCTACTTCATCAAACGTTCAGACAATCACGGTGGCTCTTAATATACCAACATTTTTATATTGAGTTTTAAAATACTTTGAATGAAAAAGTATGGAATTTAGAAAAGTATTTTTGATCGATCTATATAAATCACAATATCAAACTGTTCGATTTATTTAAAAAAAAATAATCCAATCTTTTATTAAATAATAAATAAAACAAATTAAAGGTTTAAATATTACAGTGCCTCAGATAAACCGGGTAAAAAAAAGAATAGTGGCCAAAAAATACTAATAAATTTGTGTTTTTTTCCATATATTAACTTATCTGAATCATTTTACAACAAATTTATCAGAAAAAAATATATATCTCCTCTACAACATTATGGTCTGTTGTAGTTCTGTATAAATATTGTCATTTATTTAAGAAAATATACATATAACAAACAATGTAATACCTCTCTTGTAGTCGAACAAATTGTAGAAATACTGAGGAAGTACACGCTTCAGAATAAACTGTCCGTCAACTATAGAAGAACTTAAACCCACATGACGCTAAAATAATATATAAAACTGAATAATAATAATTTAGAAATGTTTAAAATCACTATCCATCAATACTTTTACTCGTTTAACCCTTCATATAGTTTCATAAAGATCTTTGTTTGAATATATTTTTTCTCCTTTTTTTTGTCTTTAAATTGTTCTTTTTATGGCTTTTTGTTTTAAACTTTTGTATGATATTTCTTAATAAAATAATAATAAATTAAATTGTAATAAAATTATATTCCATCCAATTTAAACCTAAGCTTCTTTTCGAATGTCCTTTTATTCATTTTTCTATTTATTTATCTTAAAATAATCCAATCATATAACATTCTTGACTTCGTCCCTTCCTTCTTTTGGCTTGACGGCCCCTAATAACAGCAGTGTTTTATAATGTGGCCCCCATGGACATACAAGAAGGTATAAACAAAAGGAAAATAAACAAGAGTTCGCTTTTCTTCAAGGTTCAGTTATTCCTCAACATAATGTGTCTTAGTGAGATAATGTCAAAATATAAAAATGTGCTGTGTCACAATAACATTTAAAAAATAATAACAAATTAAAACGACAATAACACGACTGTGGGTCCTGATCTCTATCCATGAGCTGTACATGATAAGTTAAAGGATTTAAATTATTTTGTCTCGTCTAGACGTGGCCACAAAATATGTCTTGTCGCAGGATCCGTAAAATATAGATTTATTAAAGTTAATTATTCAAAAAGAATAAATCAATGCTTAAAAAAAAATTCCTAATTGGAATTTATTTCATATTGAATATTGTAATGACACTGATAAATATGAAGCTTGTCTTCGTCTCCACAGGCCATCGTGTTGTGTTTCCGTCTCCACTTCACCAAGGACAACATCACCAACAACACAGCAGCCGCCACAGTGAGACAGGTGGTCACGGTGGTCTTCGAGAGGATGGTGGCCGAGGACGAGCGGTTCAAAGGTGAGCGGATCCATCCAGGTTATTGATCACAACTTAGGATTCGGGTCTAACGCAATTCCTGTTCCATCAAACCCGATTCTGTTGTATCCTAACTAACAACACACTTTTGTAATCACCACTCAGGCATTGTCGAACAGACTCCTCCCGTCCAGGGAAACACCAATCGACGGTCGGTCAGCACCCTGAGGCCGAGCGCCAAAGACGCCTACATGCTCTTTCAGGTACGGCCACCAGGGGGCAGCAGCCGGTTTTTCCTCTTCCCTCCTCCGTCTCTTCATATCAACACAAATAGACTCAAAATTAGCTCGGAAATATCTTCTCAAAAGTGAAAAACAGTTTGACAAGGTAGTTAAAAAGGGTCGATGTCCTGCAGGATCTGTGCCAGCTGGTGAATGCTGACGCCCCCTACTGGTTGGTGGGGATGACGGAGATGACCAGAACGTTCGGCTTGGAGCTGCTGGAGTCTGTTCTCAATGATTTTCCCGGTGTTTTTCTACAGGTGAGAACATCCATGATCTGTATGTGTGTGTGTGTGTGTCGATGTAGGAGTGTCGTCTGTGTGTAGATCACGTCAACACAACTCTGTTTGTTAAACCTTTTACAAGTACAAATATTTACTGTTTGACTTTGTTTTGTCTCTAATCTAAGATCTGTGGTTAAACAATGTTGTGAGAAGTCTTGAAATAACCTTCAGTTAAAAAAAACCCAAGTAGTTCCTGCATGTCTTTGATTGTTGCTACGCTAAGTTAGCTTCTCCTGACCTCTGACCTCCTCACCCCCTGTGCAGCACCAGGAGTTCAGCTTCCTGCTGAAGGAGCGCGTGTGTCCTCTGGTCATCAAGCTCTTCTCCCCCAACATCAAGTTCCGTCAGGGAAACACCAGCGCCGCCTCCCCGGCTCCTGTGGAGAAACCTTACTTCCCCATCTGCATGAGGCTCCTGAGGGTCGTCTCCGTGCTCATCAAGCACTTCTACACTTTACTGGTCAGTTCATGGACCTTCTGTCACCATGGTCATGATGATGATCGTCATGGTGGTGATGATGATGATCGTCGTGGTGGTGGTGGTGGTGGTGGTGGTGGTGGTGGTGGTGACGATAATGATGGTGGTGGTGGTGGTGGTGATGATGATGATGATGATGATGATGATGATGAAGAGGATGAGGATGATGAAGATGGTGGTGACGATGAAGATCGTCATGCTGGTGATGATGAAGATGGTTACGATGATGATGATGATGATGATGATAATGACGATGATGATGAAGATGCTGGTGACGATGAGGATGGCGACGATAAAGATGGTTACTATGATGATGACGATGACGATGATGATGATGAAGATGCTGGTGACGATGAAGATGGTTACTATGATGATAGTCATGTCGGTGATGATGAAGATGATGATGATGAAGATGCTGGTGACGATGAGGATGGCGACGATGAAGATAGTTACTATGATGATGACGATGATGATGATGAAGATGCTGGTGACGATGAAGATGGTTACTATGATGATAGTCATGTCGGTGATGATAATGACGATGATGATGAAGATGCTGGTGACGATGAGGATGGCGACGACGAAGATAGTTACTATGATGATGACGATGATGATGATGAAGATGCTGGTGACGATGAAGATGGTTACTATGATGTTAGTCATGTCGGTGATGATAATGACGATGATGATGAAGATGCTGGTGACGATGAGGATGGCGACGATGAAGATAGTTACTATGATGATGACGATGATGATGATGAAGATGCTGGTGACGATGAAGATGGTTACTATGATGTTAGTCATGTCGGTGATGATAATGACGATGATGATGAAGATGCTGGTGACGATGAGGATGGTGACGATGAAGATAGTTACTATGATGATGATGAAGATGCTGGTGATGATGAAGATGATGATGATGAAGATGCTGGTGACGATGAGGATGGCGACGATGAAGATAGTTACTATGATGATGACGATGATGATGATGATGAAGATGCTGGTGACGATGAAGATGGTTACTATGATGTTAGTCATGTCGGTGATGATAATGACGATGATGATGAAGATGCTGGTGACGATGAGGATGGCGACGATGAAGATAGTAACTATGATGATGATGAAGATGCTGACGATGATGATGAAGATGAAGATGATGATGATGATGAAGATGCTGGTGACGATGAAGATGGTTACTATGATGATAGTCATGTCGGTGATGATGAAGATGATGAAGATGTGAGGATGGAAATGAAGATGTTATGGATGAAGATGATAAAGTTCATGAGGATGATAAATTGAGGATGAAGATAATGATGGTGATGATGATGTAAAGAAGAAGGTTATGATGATATGAGGATGAAAATAATGATGATGATGATGGTGATGATGATTATGATGATGTGGTGATAAGGATGGGTTAGATGGTAATGATGATGATGACAGCGATGATGAAGATCATTACGATGATGAAGACCATTTCGACGAGGAGGATGATGATGAAGACGATGTTTATGTTGATGATGACAACGATGATGTAGATCATGATGGTGATAATAAGGATAAAGGTGATGTTGGCGAGGATGATGATGAAGACGATGTCTATGATGATGAAGATGAGGATGATGTTGATGAAGACTATGTTTATGTTGATGATGATGTTTATGAGGATGATGATGATGAAGATGTCCCTGTGCAGGTGACGGAGTGCGAGATCTTCCTGTCACTGCTGGTGAAGTTCCTGGACGGGGAGAAGCCTCAGTGGCTGCGAGCCGTAGCTGTGGAGTCGGTTCATCGACTGTGTGTGCAGCCACATTTGCTATGGTGAGAAGCTCAGCAGCTCCCCCTACAGTTTAGGAGGGAAATACACTCGGAGGCTGTTTTGTGGAGATGAATGTAATTTTCAAATGTTCAAGTTCATGGTTGTGTTTTTATTTAAAATATAGATATTAACATGTATTATTAAATGTGTTTTATTAACAACTTCAATGTTAGAATAACCATCAAATTATGCAAAGAAGTACTGGTGTGTATTGACAATAATTTGTTGATGCGATAACTATCACAATAAAGGGGCAACAATAGGATATATAGTGATAGTGTAGTAACAGGGATATATTTGAAGTATTGTCGAGTACTTGACTCTGGTGTTGCAGAATTTACAGACCACATAACTCTTGACGAAGTCGTAACTGCTTTCATTTGTTTTCAAACCAAAATATGTCCAAACATCAGCTTAAAAAGCTGCTGGAGTAGACTGTATCCTCTCGTCCTCAGTCATCGCCAGTATCTCGCAGGATTTCATTGTTTCTTTAGCTGCGGGGGAGGAAACGACTGCTGCCTTCTAGAGGCTGGAAGTTTAATTGAAACACAAAAATGTGTCTATTTGCATATTGATTGTAAATTTAGAAATGTATATATTTTATTAACACTTATATTTACATATAACTCATTAAAGAGCTAATATAAGGTTAAACATATATATATATATATGACATATATATATATTTATCATTATATATTTTTAAATTAATCGATACATTTGTGTTGAATACAAATGCGGTTTCCTACACAACTACTAGAACTTGCTTCCAGAACAATAACGTGATCCTTATCCTTTAATGTTCAATTTTCGTACATCGTTTCTGATATATTGTTCAATACTTTTTAATGTATAATATTGTCAATTATTCGGTGATCTGTGCTGAGGATACTTGACAAACTACAAGTTAATCTAAGTTAAAAAAATCTTTAACCAAATAATTCTTCTTCGGCTCTTGTCCCGGACACGAGTGAGTAAATAGTAACAACAGTCTCGTCATAACACGGATCAACGACTCATGTGTTGATGGATGTTTCCTCCAGCTCGTTCTGCCAGTCGTACGACATGAAGCAACACTCCACCAAAGTGTTCCGAGACATCGTCAACGCTCTGGGCTCCTTCATCCAGTCGCTCTTCATCGTGCCCAACGCCGGGAACACGGCGGCCCTAAACGCACCAGCAGGTGAGACCGCAGCGTCCACGGACAGGTGTCAACACCTCAAACCTGTGTTTGGTTCTCGAAGGAGGTTCCGGTTCAGGGGTTCAGCCCGCGTCACAAGGAGGTCCCGGCACCGCGGGGGTCAGCGGGAACTTGACCACCCAGGCTGCGTTCGAGTACAGAGGCACCTGGATCCCCCTGATGACCGTCAGCGTCCAGGGCAGCGCGAAGGCCACGTAGTGAGTTGAGGTTGAATCATTTCGCTCCTGAACGAGAGAACGTCATGATCGTCCGTCCGACAGCCTGGAGATGTTGGACAAAGTGGAGCCGCCGTCCATCCCGGAAGGCTACGCCATGTCGGTGGCGTTCAGCGCTCTGCTGGACCTGGTCCGAGGCATCACCACCATGATCGAGCGCCAGCTCAACACGGAGGAGCAGGCGGCCGCGGCGCTCACGGAGGCCCGGAAGAAGTGGGAGCCCGAACCAGGTCCGACATTTTTGTTTTCACATCCCTGGACTTGTTTGTCTTCAACATGGTGGTTTTCTTGTGTGTCAGGATCTCACCTGGTGTGGGAGGAGATGGTCAACGCCTGCTGGTGTGGTCTGCTCGCCGCTCTCTCGCTGCTGCTGGACGCAAGGTACCGCGATCATTCACTTTTTAATAAATATAAATCCATGCTTACCAACCTCTGATCTGGTCCGTTTATTATTAAAGGTGTTTTATTTTTTTTTTAAAACTGTATTTTCATCTGAAGTCTGAGACTCTTGACATGTCAAGACGCTTGTTTCAGTCAAATTTACACAAAAATAAACCTGTAGTGAAAATGAGTGAAACACAAACTTATATTATTTATTTTCACAGTTTTTATCTGAAGGTCAATCCCCGAATATGAACATTAAACCAGTTTGCGGTGCAAAAAAAAACCTAAAGTAAATTGAAAAATCAAGTTCAGTAAAAAAAAAAACAGTAAATTAGTCTTTATTTCAATGTTGTTATTATGTCCTGAAAGTTTAGGTTCATTTTGGTCAAGCTTTATTTAAACATGAGAAAAAACACGGCGAAAAGACTAAAATAAACATTATTATAGATTTAAAGTACATCATCGTTTATGCCTGAAATCTCTGGGTATTTATGAGATTTTATAGCTTTATATATTATTTACTAGTCATTGACTCAATTTAATTTAAAATGATGAATTAAAAAACCCTTAATGATTAAGTTTAAAGTTTTTATTTCATTCCGCTAGAATGGTCAAATAGCAAAAAAGTTGCAATGCTTGTGTCCTCCACGTGGAGGCGCTGTGTGACATGTGGTTGTGTTGCAGCACTGATGAAACGGCCACCGAGAACATCCTGAAGGCGGAGCTGACCATGGCGTCTCTGTGCGGCCGCCTGGGTCTTGTGACGCCGCGGGACGCCTTCATCACCGCCATCTGTAAAGCGTCGCTACCGCCGCACTACGCCCTGACCGTGCTCAGCAGCAGCGCCACCAACCTGTCGAGCAAAGGTAGTGTTTCTCCAGGCGAGCACCGATAATGTCGAGCAAACTAAACTTAAATAACTCTTTCATTTGTCTTAACTGTTTTAAAAAAAAAAAAAGTTTTTTATATATTTGTTGAAATACACATATTTATTAATTCCAAAATTAAAGATATATTTATTTTATTATTATCATGATCAGGTTAAAATCAAATACATTTTTATTTGAATCAAAAATAATTCATAATTGTAGTTTATATTAAATATATTCTGTTATATGGTTTTTGACAATGATTGAAAATTATTCAAAAAAAATTATTTAGATAATATTAAACATTTTAAAGTTGATTTAAATAGTGAAGAATGAAGTCAAAACAAAACGGTGTTGAAAATAATAAATATTGTGTGAAGATAAATAGTTATAAGATTTATTTATAAAATTTTAAATTATATAAATATTAAAGAATAATAATAATATCGGGAAAAATTAATAATTAAAGTTTAAAAAAAAAAAAGGATTTTCAATATGAATTAAATTAAATTATAGTAAAATAGTAGGTGCCAATTTAATTTAAAATTAAAACAACAAATTTTATCAATGAATCAATAAATACATTTAAAATGATATAATTATTTTTCATTCAGAAAATGAAGCAATTGAGTTAAAATATAGAATATAAAGTATTTTCAATATGAATTATATTCAAGTTGTAGTTGTAGTAAAATAATAGTTGCTTAAATAAAAAATAACAAGTTTATTTATTTTTTAAATTTCAAATTATATAATTATTTAAAATTAAACTATTATATTTAAAATGATATAATCGTTTTTTTATTAAAGAAGAAAAGTTTACAATTAAATAACAAATTGAATGAATTGTATTAAATTGTACTAAAATAATAGGTGCTAAAATTGATGGTTTATTATTTTATTTCAAATAATATAATTATTTAATTTTTATTAATTACATTTAAAATCATATAATTATCAAATATTTATTTATTACATTTAAAATCATATAATTATAAAACATTTATTTATTACATTTAAAATGATTTGAATGATAATTATTATTTTTTTAATGTAGGAATTAAATATATAATTTAAGTATTTTCAATTTGAATTACAGTAACTATAGTAAAATAATAGGTGCTAAAATCTAAAGATGAAAAGATGATTTCACTTTCAGGATCAATCAATTCTTCAACATATTTCAAGCTAAAAATCCAAGCAAGTAATTTCTTCTCCCACCAATCAAACCCCTTGGTTGCCTGAAGCTAAAAACAAAGTTCAAAAGTGATTATATTGTGTTGTAAAAGCAACAAAAGAGTGAAACTTCAGGTCTCAAGCCGTGGTTTGTTCTCTACAGCGTACTCCATCCAGGGCCAGAGCGTCCAGATCATCAGCCCGTCCAGTGACTCTCACCAGCAGGTGGTTGCTGTGGGTCAACCTCTGAGTGCACAGCCTCAGGGCACCGTAGTGGTGAGACTTGAACCATCATCATCATCATCACTATCACTATTATCTTCATCATCAATATTGTCATCTTCATCATCACTTTCAGCGTCACCACCATCACTATCATCTGCATCATCATCACTTTCACCCTCACCATCATCATCATCTTCATCATCATCATCACCATCACTTTCACCCTCACCATCATCATCTTCATCATCACTTTCACCATCATCATCATCTTCATCATCTTCATCATCACTTTCACCCTCACCATCATCACTATCATCATCATCTTCATCATCATCATCATCACTTTCACCATTATCACTATCATCATCATCATCACTTTCACCATCATCACTATCATCATCATCATCACTTTCACCATCATCACTATCATCATCATCTTCATCATCTTCATCATCACTTTCACCCTCACCATCATCACTATCATCATCATCATCATCATCATCATCATCACTTTCACCATCATCACTATCATCATCATCACTTTCACCATCATCACTATCATCATCATCTTCATCATCACTTTCACCGTCATCACTATCATCTTCATCATCACCATCACCATCACCATCATCATCATCATCATCATCATCATCATCATCATCATCATCATCATCATCATCATCATCATCATCATCATCATCATCATCATCATCATCATCATCATCATCATCATCATCATCATCATCATCATCATCATCATCATCATCATCATCATCATCATCATCATCATCATCATCATCATCATCTCTTTCAAACAAACAACACTTTAGACACTTCACTGAAGACACACACGAAGTACTTACTACTACAATTACTACTACTACTTCCTCTACTAATAACTATATTACTAATACTACTACTTCCTCTACTAATAATTCTACTACTAATACTACTACTTCCTCTACTTCTACTACTTATAATTTTACTAATAATTATACTCCTACTAATAATTATACTACTTCTACTTCTAGTACTTCTACTACTTATTGTATTACTTATATTTATACTTCTACTACTACTTCCACTACTTCTACTAGTAATTATACTACTTATACATGTACTAATAATTCTACTACTTCTTCTACTACTCATACCTCTACTACTTGTCCTTCTACTTCGTATTCTATTACTTCTACTTCTACTACTACTTCTACTAAAAATTCTACTACTTTTACTTCTACTTCTACTACGAATACCTGTACTTCTACAACTAATTGTACTACTAGATTCTGCTACTTCTGCTACTTACTACTACTACTTCTATATAATATATATGTCAAATATTTGATGTATCAAATATACTCTTGCTTCAAAAGTACATTTCAAATCATGAGAACGAAGTATAAATTAATGATATAAATTTATTAAATTGATAAAAATAAACATTGTTTAGAAACAAGACTTTTTTTTTTCTCTTCTTGAAACTTGAACGACAGTAAGAACTAGATAAGAAGATATTTATCACATTTGTTTTCAGGCCTTCGGGTCACCTTGACTCAGAGAGGGATACCACAAACACATTTTTTTTCAGGCCTTTGGTCACCTTGACCCAGAGACAACACAAGGCATACCACAAACACATTAGTTTTCAGGCCTTCGGGTCACCTTGACCCAGAGACAATACAAGGGTTAAAACATAATAATAAAGTACTTGTATTTAAGTGTTTGTGTTTAATGAAACGTTCCTGGTGTGTCCCTGCAGTTGACGGCCAAGAACATCCAGTGCATGAGGACCCTGCTCAACCTGGCCCACTGTCACGGCGCCGTGCTGGGGACCTCGTGGCAGCTGGTCCTCGCCACCCTACAGGTACCGACGCTCCTCATCCTGCACGACCCGCGTAACACTGATTACTGTCCTCGCAGCACCTGGTGTGGATCCTGGGCCTGAAGCCCGGAGTGGGAGGAGCTCTGAAGCCGGGCCGGGCCGTGGAGGGGCCCAGTACGGTGGGTTCTCTTTGTTAGTCCCGTACATTGTTCTGGTCCATGAGATGTTGATTCAGTTATTCAGATCGAGGTGTTTCATTTAAGGTGTCAAATGGACAAAAAGTCTCAGCAAATCACAGTCGTGAGGAAAATCTTCTTTTTAACAGGCAGAATCCTTGAGTAGAACCAGACTTGACTGTGACCCATACAGGGTGATGGGTCATCTTGACCCAGATGAGGTTTCCCTGACAACTCGTCACAGATGTATTTCGATACTCTGAACTCTAGTAACGTCATGTGATCGTTTCACTTCCTTTTTGGTTGAATGAATAGAGAATTAACCAAAATACCCACAAACATCAGCTTTAAAGGTGCTGGAGTTTGACTGTATCCTCTTGTCCTCAGTCATCGCCGAGATCTCACAGGGTTTCGTTGTGACTTAGTGACTGCCATCTAGTGGCCAGATGTATCATTGCAACACCAAAGTGAAAAAAAACTGCTGTGAATATTTGCTTTTAAATTCTTAATTAAAAAATATATTTGTTGGGTTTTTTTTTATTTATTTTACACACTCTTGGTTTACATACACTAAGTATAAAAAATAAACCAAAAAAATGGAATTAAAAATTGTCAATAAAAAATACATAAAGTGCTGCTGAATATTGCTATAGTAGGATGAAAACATGGCAATATATGTATATCTGCGTATGGATCAAGGTGTATCATGTATCAATAAGGTGGAGTCCCCGGGGCAGACACACGTGTGGGCCTCTTAACTGCTGCCCCCACGACTCCACCTGAACACGCTGAACAACTGTCAATCATATTTAATATCAGGTGCTGACGACGGCCGTGATGACCGACCTGCCCGTCATCTCCAACATCCTCTCCAGACTCTTTGAAAGTTCCCAGTGAGTCGTCAAAACTTTAGAACGACTGGAAAATGTGTTTGTTAGTTTTTTCACCCTCTGGTGTGTTTGTGTGACGAAGGTATCTGGACGACGTTTCTCTGCATCATCTCATCAACGCGCTCTGCTCGCTCTCGCTGGAGGCCATGGAGATGGCGTACGGAACCAACAAGGTTTTTATCCACACGTCTCTTCGTGTTTCTGCTCAGATATTAGTACTATAGTACTACATTATTATTATTATTTAAAAAACATGTTTTAAAGACTAAAGAGGAGGATCAAGTTCCATTGAGAAGTTAAAGATGCATCAGATGAACAAACGTACACAGACGTCTTTACATTTTTATTTATTGTCAACATGTTTTTGGTTTAATTTCTAGAATAAAGTCCGATTTTTTTCATTGTTCAACTGTTAAGAGCAAATGTGTTTCAATAATCTGTAAAACAAAAATGAATTTCATTTAAAGACAGTTTGATTGAGGTTCTATCTTCCTTTTATCTCATCAACTTTTTCTTCTATTCCTTTTTTTCTACCCTTTTTCTCTCCATTCACTTGAAAGATACAATTCTTCAACTCTTGTTTCAACTCCTTTGAGTAGATGAATGTACCTGAAGTTTAAAGTCTTCAGGTACATTCATCTACTCGCACCTAGAAACTTGGACTTTAAAAACACTTTTGTCTACTTACTACTACTAATACTACTACTTCATCTACTCGCACCTAGAAACTTCTTTTAACTTTGAAACCTTTTGTGTAGTTACTTACAAACCTTTTGTGTAGCTACTTACTACTAACACTACTTCTACTACTATTATCTACTTATAATCCTACAACTTATACATCTACTACTTCTACTACTACTTATATTACTTTTACTACTACTTCTACTTCTACTTGTATTACTTTTACAACTACTTCTACTTCTACTACTAATTCTATTACTTCTACTACTACTTATATTACTTTTACTACTACTTCTACTAATTATACTTAAACTACTACTTATACTAGTTATATTTCTACTGCTAGTTCTACTACGTCTTCCACTAATTCTCCTACGTATACTTATACTACTAATTATACTAGGGCTTCTACTACTACTACTTTTACTACTACTTCTTCTACTTCTACTTCTACTAATCCTTCTTCTACTACTTTTCATTTTAGTCCTACTACTACCACTACTTCTACTACTACTTCTTCTGCTTGTACTATTACTACTTCTTCTCCGACTACTTCTACCTCTCTTTTCTATTGTCTGTGATGACAAGTAAGATTAAATGTTGTTTCAAATCTCAAGATATTTGTTAAAGTTTATTTATTTATTTTAAAAACATTTGAAAAACAGATTGATTTATGGAAAAGTGTGAATTTATGTACGAGGAAAATTATATTTTGTAAAGAAAATCTGTAGCCTTAACGTTGCCATCTCGCAGACAGATTAAAATTGCTACTCAAAAATGAACAAACGCTGTGAATAATATTTGCTTGTTTGAATATTTCACCAGAAGACTCAAAGATTCTCTTGTGAAACTAGAATTAAAAATGAAATGTACTTGGTTTTCTGCAGGAGCCATCTTTGTTTGCTGTGGCCAAGCTGCTGGAAACTGGTCTGGTCAACATGGACCGTATAGAGATCCTGTGGAGGCCCCTGACGGGACACTTGCTGGAGGTACGAGGAACGACATGTATCCCCTCATCTAGACTGAACTAAGAATACAGTGAAGAAGAAGATAATGTGGTGGTGGTTGAACCTCCTGTCAATCTTCTGTGAGATTCTCTTTGTGCATATTTGTGTTTGGACGTCTACTTCACTCTCTCTCTCTCTCTGTCTTTTGCAACCCTGTCGGTTTTTGCAGAAGGTAAGATAACATTCACTCCTACGTTGTTGTTATCCTCTCTCTTTATGACATCATCCAGTCGGACTCCGGATGATGATGTCACAGTCATCTGTCCAAGCCTCTGATTGGACACGCCAGCTTCTGCTGCTCATTTTTGTTTTGCTTTTTTATTATTCTTTAGATAAAAATACAGAAAAGACACATAAATAGTTGAATAAATGCGTTAATAAACAAGTGCTTTTGCTCAAGTTAAACTACTTAAGGCTAAAAACGTTTTTTTAAAAAAGGCAGATTTAAAACACCTCTAATATGTTTGTATGTATGTGCTGCTCTTCCCCATAAGGCGGCGGTAGTGAGCAGTAGAGAATAATGTTGAACGATGATAAACGTAAAGACAAATGCACGGTTTTAAGTTATAGAATTATTGTATTTTGATTGATGTTAACATCTTTGGGAGGATAAAAATAATCAAAATAGAAAATAAAATATATAAAATCAGTGGAAAATAGAAATAAAAGCTTTATTATTGGCTTAAGAAATGTAAATATTGTTACTCATAATAATAATAATAATAATAATGGTAATAATAAGACTGGCTGGTAAATGCGACAGAATCACAATATATAATCAGTGAAAAATGTTCATAAATAATAATAATAATAATAAGAAGTATATAAGAATGATTCTAATTTATATACAGAATGTTTTATATAAAAAACAATTTATTTTGTTATTTTGTACAACAAGACAAGAGCCAACAGATCAGTTTTTAGATAAAAGTGAAAAGTATACACATTTATATCACTTTAAATTGTTTATTATAAGATAAGATATTCCTTTAATTTGTCCCGGGGGGAGGGTTGGAGATGTCAGCGCAGCAAACAGAAATTGAAAAATACACATTAGATTAAACATACACTGCAAAAGTTAACAAAATGTTAAAATAAACGCTATAATTATAGCATAATAACATAGCAACAACAATGAATAAAATAATAAATGGTAATAGTATGAAGTAATATAACAAAATAAATGGATGATAACATAATGAATGTAAGTAAAATATGTTTCCTTCATAAACTAGAAATGACTCCAGTTAAACTCTTCTCTTTCATCCTGGATACACATTTGATCGAAAATAATCTTTTAAAACACACGAGATTGACGTCGAAACGCTGCTTCGTTGAGCTTCGCCGAGCTGTGATGTCTGAAGTCGGAGCGGTCAAATCTGTTTGTGTCGAGCACTGTGGTGACCCGAGCAGCTGTCGGTGTAAAGTCACCTCACCTGGACTGACTCGCGCAGCTTTTCCTGTCCTCGAGTCCCTTTCAGCCTCTCGTCTGAGCCCTGTTGACCGTCTTCACCTTCTGTCGCCGTCAATCAATCAGCACAAGTGCAATCAAGGCTCTGTCTGTGTGTGTGTGTGTGTTCCTGCATCTGTGTGTGTGTCGCAGGTCTGCCAGCACCCTAACTCCAGGATGAGAGAGTGGGGCGCTGAAGCGTTGACGGCTCTCATCAAAGCCGGCCTGGCCTACAAACACGATCCTCCGCTGGCTCTGAACCAGGTAGGACTTGCTCCTCACGAGGCCCCGTGATTCCGACGACCCAACGAATCCTTCTCGTTTTGACAGCGGCTGCAGCTCCTGCTGCTGAACCCCCTGAAGGAGTTGTCCAACATCCTGCACGCAGACATCCGGCAGAAGCAGCTGGAGAGCGTGCTGCAGATCCTGCAGAGTCAGGGGGACGGTCTGGGCCCCGGGTGGCCCCTGGTCCTGGGCGTGATAGGAGCCATTCGCAACGATCAGGGGTCAGATCCCACCTCTTCACTTTTATGAACCTTTCTTCTCCACGAATCCAAACATCTGACGTTCTCCACATTTCCTTCTAGTTATTTCCCAAATAAAACCCTCAGTATCTTCAACTCTGACCCATCCTCATCCACCCCGCCTGCACTCTCTTCTTCACCTCCTTCTGTCAAGAAGTGTAAATCTTCCATTCGTCCACCAGGGAGTCGTTGATCCGAACAGCCTTCCAGTGCCTGCAGTTGGTGGTGACGGACTTCCTTCCCACAATGCCTTGCACGTGCCTCCAGATCGTGGTGGATGTGGCCGGCAGCTTCGGCCTTCAGAACCAGGAGCTCAACATCAGCCTCACGTCCATCGGCCTGCTGGTGAGTTTGTTGTTCAACTCGTTTGTCGTGTATTTCCACAAATTCATTCAAATTAATGCTAGTTAGCATTTTAGCTAGTAGAGCTGTGAAGAACATCAACATCTCCTCTGATGGACACTGGGCGTGGCTTTGTCCTGGACTTCCTGAAGTCCAAGACCAGCTCCTTTGGTCTTTGAGGTGTTCAGCTGCAAGTGGTCCTTCTCACTCCAGTCCACAAAGTCACGTATCAGACTCCTATACTCGTCTTCGCTGTTGTCCCTGATGCATCCAACAATGGCAGTGTCGTGGCGAGTCTCAGCTCAAAGTTGTAGCAGAAGTCTGAAGTGTAGATGGTGAAGCTGAGAGGGGCCAGTAATGTCCCCTGAGGT
The DNA here is from genome assembly GCF_982586985.1 of Callionymus lyra. Classification (NCBI taxonomy): domain Eukaryota; kingdom Metazoa; phylum Chordata; class Actinopteri; order Syngnathiformes; family Callionymidae; genus Callionymus; species Callionymus lyra. The sequence goes on along the minus strand of NC_141825.1, from coordinate 5,712,450 downwards.
GCTCCTGTACTGCACACCACAGTGTCAGACTTGATGTCCTTCAGCCTGACATACTGTGGTCGATCAGTGAGAAAGTCCAAGATCCAGGAGACCAGACCAGGGTCCACATGCATCTGTTTGAGTTTGTCTTGCAGCAGAGTGGGCTGGATGGTTTTAAAGTAGTATTGACTGGTAGTATTATTACTCTGTGGTATTAATCTGTGAGGCTCTGTAGTATTACACTGTGAGGCTCTGTAGTATTACACTGTGAGGCTCTGTAGTATTACTCTGTGAGTCTATGTAGTATTACTCTGTGAGGCTATGTAGTATTACTCTGTGAGGCTCTGTATTATTACTATGTGAGGCTCTGTAGTATTACTCTGTGAGGCTCTGCAGTATTACTCTGTGAGGCTATGTAGTATTACTCTGTTAATGCTCTGTAGTATTTCTATGTGAGGCTCTGTAGTATTACTCTGTGAGGCTCTGCAGTATTACTCTGTGAGGCTATGTAGTATTACTCTGTTAAGGCTCTGTAGTATTTCTATGTGAGGCTATGTAGTATTACTCTGTTAAGGCTCTGTAGTATTTCTATGTGAGGCTATGTAGTATTACTCTGTTAAGGCTCTGTAGTATTTCTCTGTGAGGCTCTCTAGTATGACTCTGTGAGGCTCTGTAGTATTACTCGGTGAGGCTCTGTAGTATTACTTTGTGATCTGGATCTGAAATGAAACACACATTGATTTGTTAGAGAATTTATCATCACATCTTTAGATGTTTAGATTCATTTTGAAATCTGATCCTATTTAAAGGAAGTCGATCATTAGGTTTCTCAGTTTCTCTCAACACAAAAATTAAATTGTTGGTGTTGTCAGGAGAGACGGGTTGAGTTTTGCAAAGGTCTTCTCAGGTTTTGTGGGATTATGTGTGAGCAGGAGTCCCCATGATGGTAGTTTGAAGACGTACAGTGAACAAAACTGTCACCTATTGCAGTTAAAATCATTCTTATTGTTTCCTCAACTATTGTTCCCACTAAATCTCCAGCATTAAAGGAGTAAAGATCTCTAGAGGATTATTGATTATGGTCTGTGAGTGTTCCTCCGCTCACTCCCTCTTCTCCGGCCTGCAGTGGAACATTTCCGACTACTTCTTCCAACGCGGTGACGCCATCACGCAGGAGCTGGAGCGCGAGGAGGAGGCTCTGCAGAGGCAGGCCCGGGAGAGAGGCGAGACGCTCAACCGGCCCTTCCACCCGGCGCCGCCCTTCGACTGCCTGTGGCTCTGCCTCTACGCCAAGCTGGGCGAGCTGTGTGTGGACCCTCGGCCCGCCGTGCGCAAGAGCGCCGGTCAGACGCTGTTCTCCACGATCGCGGCGCACGGGACGCTGCTGCAGCAGCCCACCTGGCACGTGGTGGTGTGGAAGGTGAGATCCCAGGAGTCTCGGTCGCCGCCTCAGGGTCTCACCGGTCTCTGAACCCGCAGGTTCTGTTCCACTTGCTCAACTGCGTCCGGACCTCGTCCACCACGGCCGACAAGGAGAAGATCGAGTCCGGCGGCGGGAACATCCTCATCCACCACTCGCGGGACACGGCTGAGAAGCAGTGGGCGGAGACTTGGGTTCTGACGCTGGCGGGCGTCGCCCGGATCTTCAACACCCGACGGTACCTGCTTCAGCAGCTCGGTATGTACTCCAGACAAGATCACTACTACTTTGTTTTGACTATACTGCACAATCCTTTCACTTCCTCAAGAGTGACAGTAACATTATTCATTTATTGTGGTTTTACTCACTGACCTCAATTTACGTGAAACGCATGATCATAAATCTGTTTAAATGTGTTTGTACGACTTTGCTTAGAAGCTAAACCGAGAGGCTCTTTAGTATTACTCCATGCTTCATGGTATTACTTTTTGAAGCTACGTATTATTACACAGCCAGCCTCCATGGTAATACTCCACGAAGCTCCGTAGTATTTCTCTGCAAGGCACTGTAGTATTTCTCCGCAAGGCACTGTAGTATTACTCTGCAAGGCACTGTAGTATTTCTCCACATGGCTCCATAGTATTTCTCCACATGACTCCTTAGTATTTCTCCACATGACTCCTTAGTATTTCTCCACATGACTCCTTAGTATTTCTCCACATGGCTCCATAGTATTTCTCCACACGACTCCTTAGTATTTCTCCACATGACTCCTTAGTATTTCTCCACATGACTCCTTAGTATTTCTCCACATGACTCCATAGTATTTCTCCACATGACTCCTTAGTATTTCTCCACATGACTCCTTAGTATTTCTCCACATGACTCCTTAGTATTTCTCCACATGGCATTATAGTATTTCTCCACATGACTCCTTAGTATTTCTCCACATGACTCCTTAGTATTTCTCCACATGAATCCTTAGTATTTCTCCACATGAATCCTTAGTATTTCTCCACATGACTCCTTAGTATTTCTCCAGATGGCTCTGTAGTATTTCTCCACATGACTCCTTAGTATTTCTCCAGATGGCTCTGTAGTATTTCTCCACATTGCTCCGTAGTATTTCTCTACGAGACTCCGTAGTATTTCTCTGCGAGGCTCCGTAGTATTTCTCTGCAAGGCTCCGTAGTATTTCTCTGTTAGGCTCTATAGTATTTCTCTGTTAGGCTCTATAGTATTTCTCTGCATGGCTCCGCATTATTTCTCTACATGGCTCCATAGTATTACTCTGCGAGGGTCCAATGTAATACTTTGTGAGGTTCTGTGGTATTACTATGAAGCCACACTGCTCACATCATATCCGTTGAACTTGATAGTCTAACCTCCTGTGACTGAGGTTAAAGGCGTGTCTGGTCTGCAGGAGACTTCTTCGAGGCCTGGGAGATCCTCCTGAACCACATCCAGTCTGCAGCTCTCAGCAAGAACAACGAGGTGTCTCTGGCGGCCCTCAAGAGCTTCCAGGAGATCCTGCAGATAGTCACGCCCGTGAGGGACTCGGACAAAGCCAACGACGCGCTCGCCGCCATGGGAGTCCCACACGTCCTCATCGACCCGTTGACGGCGTCCGGCCCCGGCAGACCCCTGGTCCGCTCCGACTCCCTCGTGGAGCGGCTGACCCGGTACAACGGCGCCGAGCTGCAGGCTCCTCCGCCGGGCGAGGAGTCGGCGCTCGAGGACTCGGCCCTGTGGTGGTCGGCGTGGAACACGTGGTATCGGACCGGCACGGACAGCACGAGGCCCCCGACCGGCCCAGCCGAGAAGCTGTCCTTCATCCCCAGCCAGCCCTTCCTGACGGCGTTGATCCAGATCTTCCCGGCGCTGTACCTGCACATCAAGACCAACTTCAGCATGGACGACCTGAAGAAGCTCGGCGTCATCCTGCACGGCGCCGTCTCCGTTCCCATCAGCAGCGACGCCTCGCCTTTCATCCTGCCGTCGTACACCGAGGCGGTTCTGACCAGCCTGCAGGAGGCGGTTCTGACCTCCCTGGACGTCCTGCAGAAGGTTTATACTCATTAAGATGATCTTATTAGATAGAAGATGTTTAAGGCTTTCATTTAACTCAAGATTTGATTTATTGTCGTCACTGAGTGTCACGTGTGCAGCGCCCCCCTGTGGTGGATGTCAGCAGTGTGTGTTCTTGTCTGTCCTCCCCGCTGCAGGCCATCTGTGTGGGCCCCGAAAACCTGCAGGTCATGTACCCGGCCATCTTTGAGCAGCTGCTGCTCTTCGTGGAGTTCTCCTGCAAACCTCCTCAGTACGGCAGGATGGAGACCAAACACGTGGCCAACGCCAAATACAACCAGGTCGGTGGGATTCGAACCTTTTCACTCTGTGCCGCTGATGTCACCAGAATCAAAATATCACTTTTTACTTGTATTTGTTTTAACGTCTTTGAGATGTTGAGTCTGGTTCTTGATGTAAACATTTGAAACTATAAGAAAATGATTGTAATTTAGATACAAATTAAAATAAATGAATGCAACCACCGCTTAAATATTTAGTGGACGAATAACACTCGAAAAAAAAAAATAATAATAATAATAATAATACTGTCTATCAAAAGTTGACAAAATACAATTTTAAATCATAAATATTTTAAAGAGAAATAAATAAGCACATTTGAATAAGTGTTCTTTTAAATGTATTTATTTTGATCAAAAATGGCCAAAATATAGACGAGAAAACCTTTAACAAAAACTGCAAATTAAAAAACATGAATGTAAAGAAAAATTTAAAATGGGTTAATACCTATTTTAAATTGTAAAAAAAAACAACCTATTATACATAAATTAAAATATTTTCCTGACCTCAAGAAAATGTTGAAAGATAAATATGTCTTCAAAAAAAAAAATCAATAGAAATGATGAAGTTTAAAATAATAAATTAAACTTCTAAAAAAGTAATCTGGATTGAAATACTTTTCCTCTAAGGTCTGATTTTGGGTTCTCACACTTACATTTGATTGACAGCTACTAACTGGATGTTGTTTTCTTCTCATGGTTGTGGTTGATCGTCCGTGTTGCCGTGTCGCCTTCAGTGACACCGATCCAAACGTTCGAAACATTGATTCATGATCAACCTCGTGTCCCAGTTAGCCAGGGCACTGATGTGTGCGTTAACATGTGAACATTTTTATGGAGCGAGTCGTGCATTTTGTTATTTGATTTCATTTGGAGAAAAAATATTTTTGAACTCAGGGTTATGAAAACATTTTGACACTAGTGGGATGGAGATGGAAGTTGCCTCCATTTTTCTGTCATGGCCGAAGTCATTTTCAAGGCTTCAAGGAAGATAAAATCGTCCTAAAACGTCTCTCAGTTTGTAGACTGTGAGGCAGGCCTGGAGACACTTCAGTTTTCACGACGGCACATTACGATGACACTATTCTAACAGTAGGGGGAGCCAGAAACAAACTAAACAAATAGGTTTTTATTCCACATCTTCTCTCTTGTTGAATCTCCTCGATGAAGTCAATCAGGTTTAATTGTTCTCTCGTTCTGTGTCTTGGGACGTCTCACGGGACAATCTTGTGTTTTTAGATCCAGCTGTTTGCACCGGTGAGTCCCAACACTCTCTGAACACTTGACCCCGCCCCCTTTTGGTGGAAGATAGTATAACGTGCTGCATGACAGGCTCTCTTGCTCACTTCACCCCCACTCTACCTACCTTCCTCCCACCCCGCCCCCCCCAACCCCCGCCTGCCACTAACCGGTGGTCTTCGTTGACGGTCCCTCATCTGCAGTCTGTGGTTTTGTGGACTCTCTGATTTGCTCATTTGTTCTCCTGATTTCCTCCTTTCTTCTCAGCCGTGTGTCGGGAGGACCATACCTTAAGCAAGACTCAATAAATGAAGCTGAAATAGAAAAGTAAAGGCTCCATTTATTCGGCTTGATTAAGGCATCGATCCCCGCAATGAACTCCTGCCTCACCCGTAAAGTCACGACCGACGTCGATTCAATTCGCTTTGAGCGTCACTCACGCCCAGATCACCCTCCGTCTCCTCCTCCTCCTCCTTCTAAACCCGGCTCTCCTCCTGCAGGCCGAGTGGGTCGCCTTAAACTACGTGCCCTTCGCCGAGCGCTCCCTGGAGGTGGTGGTGGACCTGTACCACAAGACGGCGTGTCACAAGGCCGTCATCAACGAGAAGGTGCTGCAGAGCATCATCAAGGTACTTCACTGTCACGAGAACTTGTGATCTTATCTTTTTCATATTAGTTTAAAATGTTTTGAAGCTGAAATCACTTCAGTAGAACCTGTCACACGCTACACAATTCACCCCAAAATAATGCTCATAGAACACATAAGGAAAACGAAATTTTGGAAAATAATAGACTGAAATCTTTGAAGTAGTAACCATCCATTACTAGAGCTGTGTGTAGAAAGGCATCATGGGAGTTTTTCTTCCTTTAAGTGAATTGCATGTTTGTAACAGTGTGAACTAGAGCTTTGATGTTCCTGACTTTACCTCGATACAATATATTAAATATGTGGTACAGTGTATGTAAAAAAAATATATATATATTTTATTTTATTTTGCTAAAATGTATACCTTAGTTGAACACAAATAACATTATTAACATCCTTCCTTCAGTGACATGCATAGTAGTACTACGGTGACTCACATAGTAGTACTACGGTGACTCGCATAGTAGTACTACAGTGACTTGCAGACTAATACCACATGACGAACATGGTAATACTACAGTGAGTTAAACTATTGAGACTCGCTTAGTAATACTACAGTGACTCACATGGTAATACCACATTACAAACATGGTAATACTACAGTGACTCATAGAGTTAAACTATTAAGACTCGCCAAGTAATACAACGGTGGCTCATGTAGTTATACTACCGTAACATGTGGGGTTATACTACGGTGACTAACAGACTAATACCAATTGTGTCTGATAACTACTGGAAGAGCTTTATCCTAATGAGCTTCATAGGTGTTCAAATGGAGACAGAACCGTCTAGTGGTTATAAAGCGCAACTATATACATGGTTAGAAGCCTCGACTACACGTCTTCACTTATTTCATATGAGACGATCTTGAATCGACTCAGGATGTGACTTGATTTCACCTCATGTAGTTATACTACCGTAACATGTGGGGTTATACTACGGTGACTAACAGACTAATACCACATGAGGTACTTGGTAATACTACGGTGATTCAAATAGTAGTACTATGGTGACTTCCTTCATCTTTAACCCTTCATTTGTGTTATTTACTCCATTTTCTGGCTGGAGCTGGAGTCGGTCCCAGCCACATAGGGATCCAAGATGGGGACACTCTGGACAGGTTTCCGGTCCTTCAATATATCAATTTTTTTTGGACTGTGGGAGGAAACCAGAGTTTCTAGAGGACATGAGTTCAGCTGGAGTAGAACTTGCTTTCTTTCACGCCAACACTCGGGCTGTCATCAATCAGCTGTAGTTCACACCATGACCACTAGATAGAGCCAAAGCAGGATAAGCGTATGATAGGAATGTGAATCTGATCAGTGAAAGAAAGTACTTTTACACATTTCATGATATTTGACACATTTACTGCGACTACTGAATAATTGACCAGCAACGTTCAACCGTCCAGTTCCTCTACTGCTCCCCCGTCTCCCCCTCGACGCTCCTCGGGGTCCTCAGCGTTGTTGTTCTTCACCGACTCTCGTGCTCGCAGCACCAATAACACTTTTACTGCGTCGGCAGTAACAACCCCCCCGAGGGCTCCGAGATAATGAAACAAATAAAGTCTGCGAAGATGTTTCCGCGCCGGTCACGTGACGTCTTTGTTCTCCGTCTGTCAGACTCTGCGGATGCCGCTGGGTCTGAAGTACGCCTGCCCGTCGGAGACCACGTGGAAGCTCGCCGTCGCCTCGCTGCTCAAGGTCCTGTCCATCGGGCTGCCGGTGGCTCGACAACACGCCTCGTCGGGGAAGTTCGACTCCATGTGGCCCGAGCTGGCCAACGCCTTCGAGGACTTCCTCTTCACCAAAAGGTGCCGAGTCTCCCTCCGTCTTTGACTTGACCTGACCTGACACGAGGACTTGACCTCTAACCTCTAACCTGAGGCCTGAAGTGTCGTTAGACTAAACTGTGGATTCATCTGACGAAAGACTTGTTTCTGACTCTAAACTCACGTCTTCTGACTATAAAACACTCGAGTGATTGTTTACATGTGTAAATGGTTTCACGGGTAAAACATTTTTTTGCGAGTGATGCTGTTGACCAATCAAACGTGTGTGTTTTGGTCATGTGATGGGAGACGGTGGTGTCGCTAAAGTTTTGAGACTTCGGCAGCGAAGAATTACTAAATTATTATTTATTAAAAGATATAAACAATTGTATTCATTTAAACTTTTGGTTTATTCTACTCGTATAAAATATGTATAATGCGGCTTTGTAGTATTACACTGAATGCGTATGACTACAGTGAGTCGTGGAGTAATACTACAGACTTGCATAGATATACTATGTTGATGCGCGCATAGTAATACTACGGTGGCTCACATAGTTATACTACGCTGATGCGTATAGTAGTACTACAGTGACTCGCATAGTAGTACTACGGTGACTCGTGAAATAATACTTCAGGGACCTGCGAAGTAAACTACAGTGACTCGCATAGTAGTACTACGGTGACTCGTGAAATAATACTTCAGGGACCTGGAAATTAATACTACGGTGACAGGCAACATTATGTTTTCTATAATTTAATACCGATTTAAAGTGGTACTACAACTACTACTACTAAATGAATTGTGTCTGATAACTACTGGAAGAGCTTTATCCTAATGAGATTCATAGGTGTTCAAATGGAGACAGAACCGTCTAGTGGTTATAAAGCGCAACTATATACATGGTTAGAAGCCTCGACTACACGTCTTCACTTATTTCATATGAGACTATCTTGAATCGACTCAGGATGTGACTTGATTTCACCTCGACTTGCTCGAACTCGCCCGACAACCGGTGCTGGATTTTCTTGAACTTTGGCTTGTCTTGACATTGAACTCTGGCTCGCTCCTTACTCAACTTAAACCTGGGACCTTGACTTGTCTCTCTTGACTCTGAACTATCTGGTCTCGACTTGGACTTGCTTGTCTTGACTCTGGCTTCTTCTAAAGACTTGTTACTTTTGACTTCTGTGACATTTGACGTCACAACATTTCACAACATCCCGACTAGATTCTGGGCCTGATTTGAAGATTTACCTTTGACTGGAGTCACCATTTTTGACTTGGCTAAGGATTTAACTTGAAAACAAAAAAGACAAAATTAGAAATTCAACGTTGAATGTTCGGCTCGTGCTTCACTCTTTCAAACTCGTCTGTGAAGACTCGTCAGATGTCTATTCTTAGACTCCCGCGATGACGTCATCGTTTCATTTCTCCAGCTCTCCTCCCGACAACTTGTCCATCCAGGAGTTTCAAAAGAACGAGTCGGTGGACGTGGAGGTAACGCCGTCTTCTCGACGCTCTCGCCGCCGTTTTCCAAGTCTGACTCGTTCCGTCCGTCCAGGTGGTCCAGCTCATCAGCAGCGAGATTTTACCGTTCGCCAATTTCATCCCCAAAGACTTCGTTGGCCAGATCATGACGATGCTGAACAAAGGCTCCATCCACTCGCAGGCTCCCTCCTTCACAGGTGAGGCTCGCGTCCACCAGGTTCCTGCCAAACACGCGGTTCCTCCGAGACTCGGATCAGACGATGGTTATTTTTATGCGTCCGTGCGTCACGTCACGTCTTTCGAACTGTGTCCTCAGAGGCTGAGATCGACGTCCGGATGAGGGAGGACTTCTCCAAAGTCTGCTTCGAGACGCTGCTGCAGTTCTCCTTCAGCAACAAGGCGTCCACGCCGCAGGAGGGCTTCATCTCGCGCATGGCGCTGTCTGTGCTGCTCAAGAGGTCCCAGGACGTCCTGCGCCGCTACGTGGAGGACGAGAGGCTGAGTGGACGCTGCCCTCTACCCAGGTACCTTCAGTCCCGAGGCGTCTTCGGACCTCATGTTTTATGTCTTAGCATCAATGTTATCGGCTCTTTAACGGGTTCTTCCGAGACCGGGCGGAACCAAGAGAACCTGAGACCACCAAAAAAAAAAGTATTTGTCTCGACCTTTAACAATCTAAACACAGACCAGATTCACCTGCACACGAGTCGAGAGCGATGTGAGCGTCAACGTTAGTAACTACTTAACGATTAGTAAATATTTGACTTCTTCAAAAGCAGAAAACGAGACTTTTTCAATGCTGAGTTCACTGAGAGGGAGTGAAAAGGAGAGAGTTGTGTTTAGTAATATCAAAACAGCCATATATCCCAATCTCTTTTCGAAATACTGTATCGATATTCGACAGAAATTTATTTTTTGTGGCTTCAAATAATAGATTATTATTCATCGTAATTATTTAATGGGTTTGAAATAAAATAATTTTTGGTTTTTATTTACAATTGACATGAACATATTCACAGCGTTTGTTCATTTTTTGTGTTGTGATTAAACTTCGAGCCACTAGATGGCAGCAGTCATTACGTCCTCCACAGCTAAAGGGATCCACTAGATCCCCGGAGATGACTGAGGACGAGAGGATACAGTGGACTGAAGAAGCTTTTTAAAGATGATGTTTGGACATATTTTGGTTTGAAAACAAATGAAAGCAGTTACGACTTCGTCAAGAGTCATGTGGTCTGTAAATTCTGCAACACCAGAGTCAAGTACTCTAGTCAATACTACGAATATATCCTTGTTACCAAAGTATCTCAATATATCGTACCGCTGACTCTGTATCATATCAACACATTCTTGGCGATACACACCGCTAGTGCTTACAAGTTAGAAAGTGAGTCTATATGGGTTTGAGTTTTTACTCGTGTTTAAAAAGATGAAAAATACAGTTGAAAATGTTCAGTTTTAATTTTTAAAAACCTTCCGATAATGTGGAATAACTGACAGATGTTCAAAATGTAATTTATCTCTCACACGTCTAGTTTTTTTTATACGTTTTCAGCTGTAAAATGAATTAAAAACACGTTTTCTAAACATTCTTTCAGCCTCTTAAAAGTTAGATCCATCAAACTAGAAGTGCAGTTAATTGTTGTGTCTCATTTTACTTAATGTTTTAACATCCAAACAACGACCAGTGTGAAGAAAAAAACAATGCTTAGAAGAAAAATAACTAAAGTTGATGAGATGAAAGAGTCGACATCATCTCTGTATCACCGACGGTTTCTTCTTCTCTGCGCAGACAACAGGTGACAGAGATCATCTTCGTCCTGAAGGCCATCAGCACTTTGATGGACTCGCTGAAGAAGACGCAGCCAGAGAACGGTGAGTGTCGGCGAGAGCTTGATGATCCGTGTCGGGTCTCTAACCGCGGTCCTTCCTCCCGCTGCAGTGGACGGCAACACGTGGGCTCAGGTCATCTCGCTGTACCCCACCCTGGTGGAGTGCATCACCTGCTCGTCCTCCGAGGTGAGCTCCGCCCTGAAGGAGGCCCTGGGGCCCTTCAAAGACTTTATGCAAGCCCCCATCTCCAGAGTCCAGAACGGGGAGTCCTGACCGCGCTCCGGGTGATTTTTCCCTGGGTCACAATGAATGTGCTTCACTCACGGAGGACGAGTTTCTCCTCCATCATTTGTACGCGTCTCGTTCGCCTCCATCCTCGTCGGGACCGGGTCTGACCCGGGTCAGGTCCGGGGCTCTCGACCATGAAGAAGTCCGCCCAGTGGAGTTTATGCAAACGGACGTGTAACATTCCGTGTCTTCTGAGGTCGGATGTTTCTGTGGGCGTGAAATAAATCAGAACATTCTACTGTCGCCTCGCTGTCTCCTGACTCGTCCTCGGGCGAGTCTCAAGTCTTCTGTCTCTGCAGGAGAGACTCGGGAGTAGAACTACTAGTTATGGTTCGTCTCACCAGGACGTCTCTCCGTCGACCCACTTGTCCCTCGGAGCAGGATTCTGGAGCCCGGATAGTCTGGACCGCTTCACTGCCTCCTCGACCCAACCTTAGGACGAGCTCTAGGAAAGGGACGAACCAGCTTGTGGTCGTGCACAGCTACTGAAGGTTGAAAACACTTTGCATTGTTGCGCTAATGGCTACTTTAAAAATACCAGATTCAAACCATTTATTCGTAGATGAGATAGAGAGTCATGAAATCAGTGAAAGTCAAGACAGGAGAGCGACTTCAGCGACTGATACCAGAAAATATAGCGATTCTACTCTTAATAAAACTAGTCTTATTCCGACTTAGATGTTATTCAAGACGTTGTGGGTTCAACTACCTTCGTTCAGAATGTTCCAAATGTAAGAGAAATATCTGGAGGATTTTTACTGAGTGCAGCTTTAAATGAAAGGTAAAACAACCGTTTAGTTTCTGTGTTTGTTGCTTTCTGTCTGATCGACGAACAACTCGACTCTTAAGTCGCCAACAATCGGTGACGACCGAGAGTATTTGAACCTGAAGAAGACGACGACGGAAGCGTTCACCTGGTCCAGAAGCAGTAAGTGAGGAACTTTACTTAAGATCTTAACTCGTGTTGTGTGTCGTGGATTATGTTGCTTCGTGTTCAAAGTCAATAGTCATGAGCGTCTTCTGCAAATTTTAGTGGCGTATGTAAGATGGCCGACAGAGAATGCTAACAGTTAGCCTCAGGATCAAAGGATGTCAAAAGACAAGTGTTTTAAAGATAGATCCACGTACATGTAGAATTACACAAACATCAAAACCTTCTTTTCTTTATTGTAATGATCTTGTTAATACCTTGTTTTATTAATCCTAAATGAAATAAAAACAAACTACTAGGATGATGCTAAACGTTTTCCTAAATCTTTTCAGACTGTTGCTCCTAAGCTTTGGAACGATCTTCCTCTCTCTTTGCACTTGATGGATCTACTGACTCCTTTAAGAAACATCTTAAGACGTTTCTATTTGTTCAGGCTTTTCTTTGATTTTTTGGAACTCCTGTTGTGTTATCAGTTTTATCTTGATCTTTAAAGTATATACTTTATTGAATATTGTTTTGATTGTTTAAGCGCTTTGTGACCCTGGTCTAGAAAAGCGCTATACAAATAAGAATTACTTACTTACTTACTATATCTCCCATACTCTTTACGATGAACTCTCCGTAACATCGGGACTCGACACTAATCTTATCGTGAGTTGTCAGAGCGCTAGTTTGTTAGTTCGTAAATATTTTAAGACGTAAATTATCGTATATTATCTTGAGCAGTTGTTGTTCTTCGTAGAGCACCATGTAACAAACTATTTCAACTTATGCTTCGTGTTGTTTAGTCATAAATATATCTCGATTTTATATTATAGTTAGCTATTAACTAAGCTAGCAACAATAGCATCCAGTTTAAAATGACTGTCAAAAAGAACTTTCTCGTTACAGGGTGCTAAGCTAAAACTAACCTGAAAATAAATATATTTTTGTGTTTCTTGCGGCTTGTGAACTCGGCTCCTGTAGGGGTTTGGGTTATGTAATCTGCTTTCACTTGAAGAAAATCTGAAATAGCAGGATCCTGTTAGCGTTACGGGGTGCTACGACGGCGTCACGTTGGCTTACTACTCATGAGGAGAAAGTAATGGGTTTTAAATCCTAGCATATCATTTACAAATTTAAACAGTTTTAGATGTAAATTCTTAGGTGAAATCTACCAACCAGGAAGTCTTTTATTTTGAAAGAATAACATATAATTTACCATCATTTAAAATCAAACGCGATAATCCCTTTCAGAATAAATACAACTTGATTAATTCCAAATTATGGTTTATGCCTGCGGTATAAAGATTTTATTTGTCTTGCATCAATACAATTACAATTACATCAGTATTGGCTCGAGTATATACTTAAATGTTTATTTAACTCGTCACAGAATGTTTTGGATTCGTCAAAATACAAATTTAAAGAAAAGAGAAATCAACTGTATTATTTAACTTCTGAAATAGTGACACAGATAAAGAACAAGCAGTGATGCTTTACTACTATATATTCATATTTAGACTTTAAAACCTTTTTTTTTTTAATTGTCATTTCACAGAAGTGAAACTGGCAACGAAATGTTGTTGGCAAACGTTAAAAAACACAGCGAAGAGAATGTATATGTAAAAAGTATAAATATAAATGAGTTAAAAATAGTGCAATATAGTATAAACAATATAATAAATAACATTATAAATATTGCATATAATAATTAATGTATATAAATTTAAATAAGTTAACAATAGTGCTATTATGCTATAAATAGAATAAATACATAATACGTTTAAATAATGAGTGCATATAATATAAATATATATAATTTATATATAAATTATATTTTAAAAACGATTTAAGACTCCAGTGAATTGATAATTATTGATGCATTTGTCGAACGTGTGTCTCTGTGCGGGTCATGTGAGGGGAGAGAAGGGGGAGGGTCTGGGGGAGGATCAGGGGGAGGAGCTCAGGATCTTCTCGGGCGGTTTCCTCTCAGTCGAGCGAGTGTCGCGGTGAAGGCGGGAGAAGACTCGTGCGCTCCGGACTGGACGGAACCAACACCGCGGCTCTCCTTCCCTCCCTCCTCCCCCCTTTTTTTCTTCCCCTCCTCCTCGCGCTTCTTCAAGACCAGGACCAGAACCACCAGCGCCGCCCGGTTCCGACCCGCTACTTGCTGAGGTAGTAGTTTGTGCTGTTGGTTGGGTTGTGACTCTGCCCACTATGGAGATGACTGCGCAAGCTACTGCCTTGCTAGTGCCGGGTCCCTTACCGAACCCCCCTCCACACACACCCTCCTCCCGAGTCCAGGTAACGACCCGCCGCTGGGTCACGACCGGCCGCCATCTTAGACCCGCATTGTTCTTTTTTTTTGTCGAGCCACGATTCCTCCGCCAATAAAAGAAATAGTCCCGTGGTTTTTTTTTAATTCAAGAGTTTATGGGGGTTTTTTAAAGAAAAAAAAACGTGTTTCTTACAGGAGAACAAAAAAAGGTTCGAGTCCCGGACGGGTCCTGCTCGTGGGCAGCATGTAGGTCAGCAGCGACTGTTGCTATGGCGGAGTGACGTGGACCCAGCGAGGTATCTTCTGCCCACACACACACACTCTTTTGTTGACGCGCCGTCACTGCGCGTCTGCGCCCGTAATCGGATTATTTTCTCCACATAATCTGGTTCGAGGGCGGCCACGTGACCGAGGGTCTGGGACCCCAGCGATGTAGGTCAACGCGTCGAGAGTTTCACCTTTTTTTTTTAAGTCCGGCATCTCTGGATCACATTAGTATGGGCGGTCGGGGGTCTCCTGGCAGGGGGGCGGGGGGGGATCTGATTGGCTCCCAGACGGGGCTGGGTCGATGAAAGGGGGCTGCGGTGGTGGAGCGCGAGACCCCCGCTGCAGACACGAGCCCACGAGCAAAGATTAAACCCCATGTTTGACCTTCTAGATTAAACCTAGACGGGGGTCGACCTCCCTTTGTTCCCACTTTCTGTCGACACCCCCTCGTCACCGTCGTCTTCTCCGTCATCTGTTCCCCCCGAAAACCAGGATCGTATCGAACCTGAACTCTTTATGATGAACTCTACGGAACATCGGGAATCGGCCGCTAATGTTATCGTGAGCGGTCAGAGCGCTAGTTCGTTCGTTCGTAAACATCGTAAGACGTAAATTATTATATATAATATCGTGAGTGGGTTTCATTTTTCGTAGAGCACCCCGTAACGGACTACCATTTCGGACAAACTTTATTTCAACATATCTTAAGTGTTTTCCAGTCATAAAAATATCCAGATTTTATATCAGAATAACCAACTTGTCTTTATTACATTCAAAGATAGTGTTACGGGGTTTCAATTTTTTTTTCCGTCACTGAAGCTAGCACTGTTAGCTATTAACTAAACAAGATCGATAGCATTCCGTTTAAAAGGGGGGAAAATAACGTTACGGGGTGCTAAGATAAAAACTAACCAGGAATTGTTTCTTGTTGCTTGAGAACCGGGCTCCTGCAGGGGGTATGGGTCTCGTTCGGAGAAAGTTTTTTGTGGCGTCTTTCGTCTTGGCTACAGAAGGATTCAATGTAAATTGGACTTCTTGTCGTTACGGGGGTGCAATGTGAAGACAAAAAAACATGGATGTGAATTTTGAAATGTTCAGACTTGTTTTAAATGTCGATGTTGAAAAATCAATAATAAACTTTATTTTGATAAACTAAATTGTTCAAGTTTCATTCGGATCCCGGGTGCGCCGCACCGACCCGGTCAGAGTGTCTCTTTGGGCGGTGACCTTGGAAAAGCGAGCCGCCCACAGGAACCATCGTGTCATCGACGCCATCAAACCGACGCTCTGGGAGGAGTCGAGCGGCGCCAGATCAATGCGGGTCGGCTGACGTCTGCAGGGAACCAGATGGTCCTGCTGGTCCTCCATCACGGGACCTACCGAGTCCAGAGAGTCGTGACACCAAAGTGGCCCAGAATGAACTGACGTTCTGCACCATGTGGTTCCATTTCTTTAGCAATGTTAGCCCGAGAGATGCTAACAGTTAGCAACCGACTACTGTTAACTTTAGCTCGAAGCATGTTTTGCTAGTAGCGACATGCTAACATACAACTGTGTAAGTGAATCAACACAACTTGACAAAATCTATTTTAATTCAACAGCAGGAGAAAAAAAACAACTTTGGTCCAAGAACAAAAAAACAAAAGTTTGTAAAATTTACAGGCAAAAAATACATTTAAAATACATTTTTACACAAATTAATTCAGGTTTATTTCCGACGTACGTCGTGAGGAACAGATACTGGACTCGTCGATTGTCGTCGGTCAACACATGAAGTAGTTGACGCACAGTTAAACACATCAGGTGGTACAATGTTCTTCATAGGATCTTCACAAGAATTCGCAGACTCATGACTTCTATTGTGTGTGTGTGTGCGTGTTGTGTTGTGTTGTGTCATCACCATACGTTCTTTAGTTTGTAAACACAACGATAAGTAATTTTGACCCACAACAACTTTCACGTTGACCTTTTTTTCAAACGGTAAAAGAAAAAAACATAAAAGCATCTTTTGACCACAAGACTTCGGGTCAAACTTTGTTGGTCGTTCAACGTTGTTAACGACGGTCGGTGCGGAGCTCGTCGGGCTCTCAGGACGACCCTGCAGGTGCTTCCGTCGACCCTCCAGCGGGTCGGGAACCAACACTGAAGACGTCCCGGTTGAGTCCACGTACAAGCACTTGGGAGGGGGACGGAGGGGGACGGAGGGGGGGACGGGGCAGGTGGCGCTAATTGAGCTTGTTGCCGTTCGCCAGCGGGACGATGCAGACGGAGATGTCGTCGCCTGATCCTAACCTGTCGTCGGAAATCCTCCAGCCTCGCTCCCTGAGGACGCCGCGAGCCTTCATGACCAGGTCCTGAGCCGCCATCGTGTACCTGGGGGGGGACGATGAGTCAGGACGGTGTCTTTGAGGGAGGGGGGGCGGAGCAAGTGGCCGGACTTTACCTGTGTTGATCGTCGGGGTCGCAGTTGGACAGGAAACACGTGACCGCTTCAGCCACTGCCTGGCTCGAAAGGACGTCCCAGAGTCCATCTGTTCCCAGGACCAGGACGTCGTCAGTACCGTGTTCAGTCTCTGCCAACGGGTAGACCTTGACCTGAGCCAGACGAGAGGACGTCAAACATCTGAACTCTACTGTGGCTGTTAAATATGTGCAACGAAATGTGTTGGAGGTGACGTGTGTGTACAAGGTTTGCAAATGTGTTAGAGGTAACAACATATGTAAAAGGTTTGCAAATGTGTTGGAGGTGACAACATTTGTAAAAGGTTTGCAAATGTGTTGGAGGTAAAAATGTGTGTGTACAAGGTTTATAAGTGTGTTGGAGGTAAAGTGTGTTTGTACAAGGTTTGCACGTGTGTTAGAGATAACATGTGTACAAGGTTTGCAAATGTCTTAGAGGTAACAACGTGTTTGTACTAGGTTTTTACTTGCGTTGGAGGTAACATGCGTATGCAAGGTTTGCACATGTGTTGGAGGTGACAACGTGTGCACAAGGTTGCAAATGTGTTGGAGGTAACAACGTGTGCACAAGGTTGCAAATGTGTTGGAGGTAACAACGTGTGCACAAGGTTGCAAGTGTGTTGGAGGTGACAACATATGTAAACGGTTTGCAAATGTGTTGGCGGTAACAACGTGTGCACAAGGTTGCAAATGTGTTGGAGGTAACAACGTATGCACAACTTTGCAAATGTGTTGGAGGTAACAACGTGTGCACAAGGTTGCAAGTGTGTTGGAGGTGACAACATATGTAAAAGGTTTGCAAATGTGTTGGCGGTAACAACGTGTGCACAAGGTTGCAAATGTGTTGGAGGTAACAACGTATGCACAACTTTGCAAATGTGTTGGAGGTAACAACGTGTGCACAAGGTTGCAAATGTGTTGGAGGTAACAACGTGTGCACAAGGTTGCAAGTGTGTTGGAGGGAACAACATGTGCACAAGGTTGCAAGTGTGTTGGAGGGAACAACGTGTGCACAAGGTTTGCAAATGTGTTGGAGGTAACAACGTGTGCACAAGGTTGCAAATGTGTTGGAGGTAACAACGTGTGCACAAGGTTGCAAATGTGTTGGAGGTAACAACGTGTGCACAAGGTTGCAAGTGTGTTGGAGGTAACATGTGTGTAAAAGGTTTGCAAACGTGCTGGCGGTAACAACTTGGGCACAAGGTTGCAAGTGTGTAGGAGGGAACAACGTGTGCACAAGGTTGAAAAACGTGTTGGAGGTAACAACGTGTGCACAAGGTTTGCAAATGTGTTGGAGGTAACAACGTGGGCACACGGTTTCAAATGTGTCGGAGGTAACAACGTGTGTACAAGGTTGCAAATGTGTTGGAGGTAACAACGTATGCACAAGGTTGCAAATGTGTTGGAGGTAACAACGTGTGCACAAGGTTGAAAGTGTGTTGGAGGGAACAACGTGTGCACAAGGTTTGCAAATGTGTTGGAGGTAACAACGTGTGCACAAGGTTTGCAAATGTGTTGGAGGTAGCAACGTGTGCACAAGGTTGCAAATGTGTTGGAGGTAACAACGTGTGCACAAGGTTGCAAATGTGTTGGAGGTAACAACGTGTGCACAAGGTTGCAAGTGTGTTGGAGGTAACAACGTGTGCACAAGGTTGCAAGTGTGTTGGAGGTAACAACATCTGTAAAAGGTTTGCAAACGTGTTGGAGGTTACAACTTGTGCACAAGGTTGCAAGTGTGTTGGAGGTGACAACATCTGTAAAAGGTTTGCAAACGTGTTGGAGGTAACAACGTGTGCACAAGGTTGCAAGTGTGTTGGAGGTGAAAACATCTGTAAAAGGTTTGCAAATGTGTTGGAGGTGACAACATCTGTAAAAGGTTTGCAAATGTGTTGGAGGTAAAAACGTGTGCACAATGTTGCAAGTGTGTTGGAGGTGACAACATCTGTAAAAGGTTTGCAAATGTGTTGGAGGTGACAACATCTGTAAAAGGTTTGCAAATGTGTTGGAGGTAACAACGTGTGCACAAGGTTGCAAGTGTGTTGGAGGTGAAAACATCTGTAAAAGGTTTGCAAATGTGTTGGAGGTGACAACATCTGTAAAAGGTTTGCAAATGTGTTGGAGGTAAAAACGTGTGCACAATGTTGCAAGTGTGTTGGAGGTGACAACATCTGTAAAAGGTTTGCAAATGTGTTGGAGGTAACAACGTGTGTGTACAAGGTTTATAAGTGTGTTGGAGGTAAAGTGTGTGTGTACAAGGTTTGCACGTGTGTTAGAGGTAACAACATGTGTACAAGTTTGCAAATGTGTTAGAGGTAACAACGTGTTTGTACTAGGTTTTTACTTGCGTTGGAGGTAACATGCGTATGCAAGGTTTGCACATGTGTTGGACCTGAGAATATGTGTGCACAAGGTTGCAAGTGTGTTGGAGGTGACAACATCTGTAAAAGGTTTGCACAAGGTTTGCAAATGTGTTGGAGGTAACAACGTGTGCACAAGGTTGCAAATGTGTTGGAGGTAACAACGTATGCACAACTTTGCAAATGTGTTGGAGGTAACAACGTGTGCACAAGGTTGCAAGTGTGTTGGAGGTGACAACATATGTAAAAGGTTTGCAAATGTGTTGGCGGTAACAACGTGTGCACAAGGTTGCAAATGTGTTGGAGGTAACAACGTATGCACAACTTTGCAAATGTGTTGGAGGTAACAACGTGTGCACAAGGTTGCAAATGTGTTGGAGGTAACAACGTGTGCACAAGGTTGCAAGTGTGTTGGAGGGAACAACATGTGCACAAGGTTGCAAGTGTGTTGGAGGGAACAACGTGTGCACAAGGTTTGCAAATGTGTTGGAGGTAACAACGTGTGCACAAGGTTGCAAATGTGTTGGAGGTAACAACGTGTGCACAAGGTTGCAAATGTGTTGGAGGTAACAACGTGTGCACAAGGTTGCAAGTGTGTTGGAGGTAACATGTGTGTAAAAGGTTTGCAAACGTGCTGGCGGTAACAACTTGGGCACAAGGTTGCAAGTGTGTAGGAGGGAACAACGTGTGCACAAGGTTGAAAAACGTGTTGGAGGTAACAACGTGTGCACAAGGTTTGCAAATGTGTTGGAGGTAACAACGTGGGCACACGGTTTCAAATGTGTCGGAGGTAACAACGTGTGTACAAGGTTGCAAATGTGTTGGAGGTAACAACGTATGCACAAGGTTGCAAATGTGTTGGAGGTAACAACGTGTGCACAAGGTTGAAAGTGTGTTGGAGGGAACAACGTGTGCACAAGGTTTGCAAATGTGTTGGAGGTAACAACGTGTGCACAAGGTTTGCAAATGTGTTGGAGGTAGCAACGTGTGCACAAGGTTGCAAATGTGTTGGAGGTAACAACGTGTGCACAAGGTTGCAAATGTGTTGGAGGTAACAACGTGTGCACAAGGTTGCAAGTGTGTTGGAGGTAACAACGTGTGCACAAGGTTGCAAGTGTGTTGGAGGTAACAACATCTGTAAAAGGTTTGCAAACGTGTTGGAGGTAACAACGTGTGCACAAGGTTGCAAGTGTGTTGGAGGTGAAAACATCTGTAAAAGGTTTGCAAATGTGTTGGAGGTGACAACATCTGTAAAAGGTTTGCAAATGTGTTGGAGGTAAAAACGTGTGCACAATGTTGCAAGTGTGTTGGAGGTGACAACATCTGTAAAAGGTTTGCAAATGTGTTGGAGGTGACAACATCTGTAAAAGGTTTGCAAATGTGTTGGAGGTAACAACGTGTGCACAAGGTTGCAAGTGTGTTGGAGGTGAAAACATCTGTAAAAGGTTTGCAAATGTGTTGGAGGTGACAACATCTGTAAAAGGTTTGCAAATGTGTTGGAGGTAAAAACGTGTGCACAATGTTGCAAGTGTGTTGGAGGTGACAACATCTGTAAAAGGTTTGCAAATGTGTTGGAGGTAACAACGTGTGTGTACAAGGTTTATAAGTGTGTTGGAGGTAAAGTGTGTGTGTACAAGGTTTGCACGTGTGTTAGAGGTAACAACATGTGTACAAGTTTGCAAATGTGTTAGAGGTAACAACGTGTTTGTACTAGGTTTTTACTTGCGTTGGAGGTAACATGCGTATGCAAGGTTTGCACATGTGTTGGACCTGAGAATATGTGTGCACAAGGTTGCAAGTGTGTTGGAGGTGACAACATCTGTAAAAGGTTTGCACAAGGTTTGCAAATGTGTTGGAGGTAACAACGTGTGCACAAGGTTTGCAAATGTGTTGGAGGTAACAACGTGTGCACAAGGTTGCAAATGTGTTGGAGGTAACAACGTGTGCACAAGGTTGCAAGTGTGTTGGAGGTAACATGTGTGTAAAAGGTTTGCAAACGTGTTGGCGGTAACAACTTGTGCACAAGGTTGCAAGTGTGTAGGAGGTAACAACGTGTGCACAAGGTTGAAAAACGTGTTGGAGGTAACAACGTGTGCACAAGGTTTGCAAATGTGTTGGGGGTAACAACGTGGGCACAAGGTTTCAAATGTGTTGGAGGTAACAACGTGTGCACAAGGTTGAAAAATGTGTTGGAGATGACAACACCTGTAAAAGGTTTGCAAATGTGTTGGAGGTTATAATGTGTGCACAAGGTTGCAAGTGTGTTGGAGGTGACAACATCTGTAAAATGTTTGCAAATGTGTTGGAGGTAAAAACGTGTGCACAATGTTGCAAGTGTGTTGGAGGTGACAACATTTGTAAAAGGTTTGCAAATGTGTTGGAGGTAACAACGTGTGTGTACAAGGTTTATAAGTGTGTTGGAGGTAAAGTGTGTGTGTACAAGGTTTGCACGTGTGTTAGAGGTAACAACATGTGTACAAGGTTCGCAAATGTGTTAGAGGTAACAACGTGTTTGTACTAGGTTTTTACTTGCGTTGGAGGTAACATGCGTATGCAAGGTTTGCACATGTGTTGGAGGTGAGAATATGTGTGCACAAGGTTGCAAGTGTGTTGGAGGTGACAACATCTGTAAAGGGTTTGCAAATGTGTTGGCGGTAACAACGTGTGCACAAGGTTGCAAATGTGTTGGAGGTAACAACGTATGCACAAGGTTGCAAATGTGTTGGAGGTAACAATGTGTGCACAAGGTTGCAAGTGTGTTGGAGGTAACAACGTGTGCACAAGGTTGCAAATGTGTTGGAGGTAACAATGTGTGTACAAGGTTGCAAATTTGTTGGAGGTAACAACGTGTGCACAAGGTTGCAAGTGTGTTGGAGGTAACATGTGTATAAAAGGTTTGCAAACGTGTTGGTGGTAACAACTTGTGCACAAGGTTGCAAGTGTGTAGGAGGTAACAACGTGTGCACAAGGTTGCAAATGTGTTGGAGGTAACGTGTGCACAAGGTTGAAAAATGTGTTGGACGTAACAACGTGTGCACAAGGTTTGCAAATGTGTTGGAGGTAACAACATGTGCACAAGGTTGCAAATGTGTTGGAGGTAACAACGTGTGCACAAGGTTGCAAATGTGTTGGAGGTAAGAACGTGTGCACAAGGTTGCAAGTGTGTTGGAGGCAACATGTGTGTAAAAGGTTTGCAAACGTGTTTGCGGTAACAACTTGTGCACAAGGTTGTAAGTGTTTAGGAGGTAACAACGTGTGCACAAGGTTGAAAAACGTGTTGGAGGTAACAACGTGTGCACAAGGTTGCAAGTGTGTAGGAGGTAACAACGTGTGCACAAGGTTGAAAAATGTGTTGGAGATGACAACACCTGTAAAAGGTTTGCAAATGTGTTGGAGGTAACAACGTGTGCACAAGATTGCAAGTGTGTTGGAGGTGAAAACATCTGTAAAAGGTTTGCAAATGTGTTGGAGGTTATAATGTGTGCACAAGGTTGCAAGTGTGTTGGAGGTGACAACATCTGTAAAATGTTTGCAAATGTGTTGGAGGTAAAAACGTGTGCACAATGTTGCAAGTGTGTTGGAGGTGACAACATCTGTAAAAGGTTTGCAAATGTGTTGGAGGTAACAACGTGTGTGTACAAGGTTTATAAGTGTGTTGGAGGTAAAGTGTGTGTGTACAAGGTTTGCACGTGTGTTAGAGGTAACAACATGTGTACAAGTTTGCAAATGTGTTAGAGGTAACAACGTGTTTGTACTAGGTTTTTACTTGCGTTTGAGGTAACATGCGTATGCAAGGTTTGCACATGTGTTGGAGGTCAGAATATGTGTGCACAAGGTTGCAAGTGTGTTGGAGGTGACAACATCTGTAAAAGGTTTGCAAATGTGTTGGCGGTAACAACGTGTGCACAAGGTTGCAAATGTGTTGGAGGTAACAACGTATGCACAAGGTTGCAAATGTGTTGGAGGTAACAATGTGTGTACAAGGTTGCAAATGTGTTGGAGGTAACAACGTGTGCACAAGGTTGCAAGTGTGTTGGAGGTAACATGTGTATAAAAGGTTTGCAAACGTGTTGGCGGTAACAACTTGTGCACAAGGTTGCAAGTGTGTAGGAGGTAACAACGCGTGCACAAGGTTGCAAATGTGTTGGAGGTAACAACGTGTGCACAAGGTTGAAAAATGTGTTGGAGGTAACGTGTGCACAAGGTTTGCAAATGTGTTGGAGGTAACAACGTGTGCACAAGGTTGAAAAATGTGTTGGAGGTAACAACGTGGGCACAAGGTTGCAAGCGTGTTGGAGGTAAAAAGCGTGTGTAAAAGGTTTGCAAATGTGTTAGAGGTAACAATGTGTGTACAAGGTTGCAAATGTGTTGGAGGTAACAACGTGTGCACAAGGTTGCAAGCGTGTTGGAGGTAAAAAGCGTGTGTAAAAGGTTTGCAAATGTGTTAGAGGTAACAATGTGTGTACAAGGTTGCAAATGTGTTGGAGGTAACAACGTGTGCACAAGGTTGCAAGTGTGTTGGAGGTAACATGTGTATAAAAGGTTTGCAAACGTGTTGGCGGTAACAACTTTTGCACAAGGTTGCAAGTGTGTTGGAGGTAACAACGTGGGCACAAGGTTTGCAAATGTGTTGGAGGTAACAACGTGGGCACAAGGTTGCAAGTGTGTTGGAGGTAACAACGTGGGCACAAGGTTTGCAAATGTGTTGGAGGTAACAACGTGGGCACAAGGTTTGCAAATGTGTTGGAGGTAACAACGTGGGCACAAGGTTTGCAAATGTGTTGGAGGTAACAACGTGGGCACAAGGTTGCAAGCGTGTTGGAGGTAAAAAGCGTGTGTAAAAGGTTTGCAAATGTGTTAGAGGTAACATGTGTATACAAGATTTTCAAATGTGTTGGAGGTAACAACGTGTGCACAATGTTTTTACTTTAGTTAGAGGTAACATGTGTATACAAGATCTTCAAGTGTGTTGGAGGTAACAACGTGTGTGAACAAGGTCTTCACAAGAGCCTCCCATCGTCGACAACAACCGTTCCTTTGTCTCCCCGTCAGAGAGCAACGTTACTCTTGAAGCTTGTTTGCTCAGCCTGTCAATCATCTCTCCGTGACAACCGGGAGTCAAGAGATGAAGATTCTTGTTCGCACACATGTCAGAGCTGCAGCCTTGACGTCTCTATACATCCTGCAGGTCTAGCAGAGAGAGAGCGAGCGAGAGCTCACGGAGCAGAGGAGCGTCTGATCCGCACGAGGCTTCTCTGAGACACATCATTTATTCTAACTTGACGTCTTCATGAGAGGATCTTTCTTCGGTGGCTCAGCAGGGAGTCTGACGTCTCTCCCGCACCATTCTCTGGATCCACTCGCTTTAATCCAGCAACAGCAGCAGCCGGACGTAAACTCCCGATTGAAGCCAAACTCCTCATTTCTGAGGCTGCGTCTCCGAGCAGACGTTACTCAGGGCACATAAACGAAGATGAATTATAGATCAAGAGGATTCTTTTGTGCTCAGGAGGAGGAAGAAGCGCATCCAGAGCTTGTCACGTGACGACTCTTGACTGATGTAATCACAGCGTTATTACATAGTCACGACTAGTTTAACGTCCCTGATTTACCTCAACATTCAAGGGTAGGGAGGTAGTAACCTCTGTTATTAATGTTGTGTTAGCGGAAGTAACATGTGCGAACAAGTACTGTGACAAAATGGATTTTTAGGACGAGTAACAACTAGGAGAGTATATTGGCAGGAATGTGGTGACACGATACATATCACGATACAATATATCGTGATACTATAGTAACAAGGATATATGTGTAGTATTGTCGAGTGCTTGACTCTGGTTTTGCAGAATTTACAGACCACATGACTCTTGATGAAGTTGTACCTGCTTACATTTGTTTTCAAACCAAAATATATCTGGTTAAAAATCCGCTCGAGTCCACTGTATCCTCTCGTTCTCAGTTATCACAGGATTTAATTGATCCTTTAGCCGCGAAGGAAGTAAGAGTGCTGCCATCTAGCAGCCGAGAGTGTAATTGCAACGAAAAAAGGAATGTTGTGAGTATCTTAATTGTAAATTAAAAATATTATATCAATTTCAAACAAACTTTATTCAACTGTAAACCGTTGAAAAATAGCTTGCTTGACGATTTGGCGAGTCAGCATTTCCGTTTAAAAAATCTACTTCCTGCCGTCAAGTCTGCCAGGAGGGGGTCTAAAGTTAGTGAGAAATCAAAATGGCGGATCTGAGAAGCAGAATTGCACCTTTTATCTATTGTGGAAGTATATTACGTGTCCGTCAGTCACTGAGTTTCATTCATGATTTTCAACCGTTGCCGCAAACGCATCACACCCGCACCTTCCATACTGTAGCGCAACAGTTTGTAATAAAACCTTTCATTGACTTTACATGTAAATCTATCGTCACACCTGAGGCTCCAACTGTTTTGTTCATGGTCAGCACGTGTGTTGTGTTCATGGTCAGCACGTGTGTTGTGTTCATGGTCAGCACGTGTGTTGTGTTCATGGTCAGTACGTGTGTTGTGTTCATGGTCAGCACGTGTGTTGTGTTTATGGTCAGCACGTGTGTTGTGTTCATGGTCAGCACGTGTGTTGTGTTCATGGTCAGCACGTGTGTTGTGTTCATGGTCAGTACGTGTGTTGTGTTCATGGTCAGCACGTGTGTTGTGTTTATGGTCAGCACGTGTGTTGTGTTCATGCTCAGTACGTGTGTTGTGTTCATGGTCAGTACGTGTGTTGTGTTCATGGTCAGCACGTGTGTTGTGTTCATGGTCAGTACGTGTGTTGTGTTCATGGTCAGTACGTGTGTTGTGTTCATGGTCAGTATGTGTGTTGTGTTTATGGTCAGTACGTGTGTTGTGTTCATGGTCAGCACGTGTGTTGTGTTCATGGTCAGTACGTGTGTTGTTTTCATGGTCAGTACGTGTGTTGTGTTCATGGTCAGCACGTGTGTTGTGTTCATGGTCAGTACGTGTGTTGTGTTCATGGTCAGCACGTGTGTTGTGTTTATGGTCAGCACGTGTGTTGTGTTCATGGTCAGTACGTGTGTTGTGTTCATGGTCAGTACGTGTGTTGTGTTCATGGTCAGTACGTGTGTTGTGTTCATGGTCAGTACGTGTGTTGCGTTCATGGTCAGTACGTGTGTTGTGTTCATGGTCAGTACGTGTGTTGTGTTTATGGTCAGTACGTGTGTTGTGTTCATGGTCAGCACGTGTGTTGTGTTCATGGTCAGTACGTGTGTTGTTTTCATGGTCAGTACGTGTGTTGTGTTCATGGTCAGTACGTGTGTTGTGTTCATGGTCAGTACGTGTGTTGCGTTCATGGTCAGTACGTGTGTTGTGTTCATGGTCAGTACGTGTGTTGTGTTTATGGTCAGTACGTGTGTTGTGTTCATGGTCAGTACGTGTGTTGTGTTCATGGTCAGTACGTGTGTTGTGTTTATGGTCAGTACGTGTGTTGTGTTCATGGTCAGTACGTGTGTTGTGTTTATGGTCAGTACGTGTGTTGTGTTCATGGTCAGCACGTGTGTTGTGTTCATGGTCAGTACGTGTGTTGTTTTCATGGTCAGTACGTGTGTTGTGTTTATGGTCAGTACGTGTGTTGTGTACATGGTCAGTATGAGTGTTGTGTTTATGGTCAGTACGTGTGTTGTGTTCATGGTCAGCACGTGTGTTGTGTTCATGGTCAGCACGTGTGTTGTGTTCATGGTCAGCACGCGTGTTGTGTTTATGGTCCGCACGCGTGTTGTGTTCATGGTCAGCACGTGTGTTGTGTTCATGGTCAGCACGTGTGTTGTGTTCATGGTCAGTACGTGTGTTGCGTTCATGTTCAGCAGGTGTGTTGTGTTCATGGTCAGTACGTGTGTTGCGTTCATGGTGAGCACGTGTGTTGTGTTCATGGTCAGTACGTGTGTTGCGTTCATGTTCAGCAGGTGTGGTGTGTTCATGGTCAGCACGTGTGTTGTGTTCATGGTCAGCACGTGTGTTGTGTTCATGGTCAGTACGTGTGTTGCGTTCATGTTCAGCAGGTGTGTTGCGTTCATGGTCAGCACGTGTGTTGTGTTCATGGTCAGCACGTGTGTTGTGTTCATGGTCAGTACGTGTGTTGCGTTCATGGTCAGCACGTGTGTTGTGTTCATGGTCAGCACGTGTGTTTTGTTCATGGTCAGCACGTGTGTTATGTTCATGGTCAGTACGTGTGTTGTGTTCATGGTCAGTACGTGTGTTGCGTTCATGGTCAGTACGTGTGTTGTGTTCATGGTCAGTACGTGTGTTGTGTTTATGGTCAGTACGTGTGTTGTGTTCATGGTCAGTACGTGTGTTGTGTTCATGGTCAGTACGTGTGTTGTGTTTATGGTCAGTACGTGTGTTGTGTTCATGGTCAGTACGTGTGTTGTGTTTATGGTCAGTACGTGTGTTGTGTTCATGGTCAGCACGTGTGTTGTGTTCATGGTCAGTACGTGTGTTGTTTTCATGGTCAGTACGTGTGTTGTGTTTATGGTCAGTACGTGTGTTGTGTACATGGTCAGTATGAGTGTTGTGTTTATGGTCAGTACGTGTGTTGTGTTCATGGTCAGCACGTGTGTTGTGTTCATGGTCAGCACGTGTGTTGTGTTCATGGTCAGCACGCGTGTTGTGTTTATGGTCCGCACGCGTGTTGTGTTCATGGTCAGCACGTGTGTTGTGTTCATGGTCAGCACGTGTGTTGTGTTCATGGTCAGTACGTGTGTTGCGTTCATGTTCAGCAGGTGTGTTGTGTTCATGGTCAGTACGTGTGTTGTGTTCATGGTCAGTACGTGTGTTGCGTTCATGGTGAGCACGTGTGTTGTGTTCATGGTCAGTACGTGTGTTGCGTTCATGTTCAGCAGGTGTGGTGTGTTCATGGTCAGCACGTGTGTTGTGTTCATGGTCAGCACGTGTGTTGTGTTCATGGTCAGTACGTGTGTTGCGTTCATGTTCAGCAGGTGTGTTGCGTTCATGGTCAGCACGTGTGTTGTGTTCATGGTCAGCACGTGTGTTGTGTTCATGGTCAGTACGTGTGTTGCGTTCATGGTCAGCACGTGTGTTGTGTTCATGGTCAGCACGTGTGTTTTGTTCATGGTCAGCACGTGTGTTGTGTTCATGGTCAGTACGTGTGTTGCGTTCATGTTCAGCAGGTGTGTTGTGTTCATGGTCAGCACGTGTGTTGCGTTCATGGTCAGTACGTGTGTTGTGTTCATGGTCAGCACGTGTGTTGTGTTCATGGTCAGCAGGTGTGTTGCGTTCATGGTCAGCACGTGTGTTGCGTTCATGGTCAGCACGTGTGTTGCGTTCATGGTCAGCAGGTGTGTTGCGTTCATGGTCAGCACGTGTGTTGTGTTCATGGTCAGCACGTGTGTTGTGTTCATGGTCAGTACATGTGTTGCGTTCATGGTCAGCACGTGTGTTGTGTTCATGGTCAGCATGTGTGTTGCGTTCATGGTCAGTACGAGCGTCAGTACCTCTGGGCAGCACGAGAGGAAAGGTTTGATGTAGATGTTGGAGTCGTGCACTTTGAGGCTGTGGTCCCCGAGACCCCGGGTCACCCCGATGGTCGCCAACACTCGAGCCTGCAACAGAAACGGTCAAATGAGCGACAGGGTGAGTCAAGAGGTACATGATTGACACTTCACTGCAACCATGAATCAAAGTATTTTTGTCCTCAGACAACCAAGGTGTTTGTCCTTCATATCATTGTTGTTGGATTATAATTGTGGCCTGTGGGGGGCAGTAAAGTGCATTTGCTGTGTGAACCAAGTACTGTTTTTACTATGTACTATAAGTCACAACGAATTATAAGGTGAATTATATGCAGTTTGCAGTATTACTCGTAGTAAAACTACGATTTCTTGTATAACAAAAAGAATTGTCGCGAGATTATACCATGGCCGCTCACTAAGTAATACTGTGGACCCTCACGGAGTAATACTACAGAACATTACAAAGTAATACTACAGTCCCTCACTGAGTAATACTACGAACCCTCACTAAGTAATATTGTGGACCCTCGCGGAGTAATAGGACAGAACCTCAAGAAGTAATACTACAGACCCTCACCCTTAATACTACAGACCCTTACAAAGTAATACTACAGACCCTTACGAAGTAATACTACAGACCCTCACCCTTAATACAACATACCCTCACAAAGTAATACTACGGAAGATTGTTGACTGTGTACAACATAAACTCATTCAGGTCATTAAGCTCAGAATGAATCCATGAGACTCACTGTTGATTTTTGAGAAAATTAAATTATCGTGTGAAAGCTACAGAACATTGTTGTCACAGCGTCTCTTCCTCCTCTTCAAGTGAAGTTGACACACATCCAGACTCGTCCTGATCATCATTAATAACCAGAGTTATTTTCGGGAGACGTTTCCCTGAAGGATCCCAGCGATTCCCGACGGGGGAGGACGGATGAGCGGCGTTTAGTCGAACAAACACGAAGGCCATCGTCGGCATCCTCCGGTCGCGTAAGCGCTTAAAAAGGAATCACTCGTCTGGCTCATTTGTAGGCTGCACGTGGCCCCGGCTGTCTGGGCCGCAGCCGCCCCTGGCTCTGGACTCGGTAGAACTGGGCTAATTGAAAGTGCCACGCGGCATAAGCAGGCGAGGACGGCGGCGGCGGCGGTCTGGCTGGAGAGCATCGGCACAGGAGTAAGGAAGACGGAGGTGGAGAGAGTGTTGGAAACAAGCAGAACCTCGGGCAGAGAAGTGAAGTCGAGGGGGGGGTTCTGGGATTAATTGAGGCGCGTTTGAGGCCTCGACAGGCGGCGCGTGGAGCTTTGAAGTGCTTCGCCGCCGCCGCCGCCGCTCTCTCCCGCACACAACGCTCGGCGCTATCCCAGCGTTCGCCGCTTCAAAGGGAGAGGGCGTGACGGCGGCGGCGTGTCAGGAGGAGGACAGCGTGTCTGAGCGCCGAGGTGACATCTGCTTCTGGTCATCGCAAACTCATTCTGCTTGATCGCGTTCCCTCGACGAACTGCGACAGCGTGACTCCTTGACCGTTTCCTTGATTCTTTTTCCTGGAAGTGACGCTTCGAGAAAGAAGCGGCAACAACCGACCTTTCGGTTACAACCCCTGACTCACCCGCCTTAAACAGACCCTCAACTACATAACACATCAAGTCGTCGCTATTATTATTTATTTTCCTTTTTTGGGGTTGAGTCCACCATCGTCATGTTGAAACCTGGAAACCGTTTCACCTGATTTCGCTTCATTGCATCATGTGGCAGTAAAATTCAAGTAGCTTTTCCATTGGCTCCTTAAATTATCTTTAATATCCAGCTGGCAGGTGAAAAATGTGAGCCTCAGAAAGCGAGCTCATCCTTCAATGACGCCAAAGAACTGCTCCTACTTTGCATTTTTTCTTATTTTGTGTGAAGAATATCGTGTGAGAAACGTATAACCAGCCAACATATATTTTACCCACAGACATCAAATAATATTATCATTTTACTCTGAGCTTTTATTGGACTTTCATAATGCTGATTTACTTAATTTTAACACCTCGTAACATATAAGATTGACTCAATTTTTTTCTAATTTGATATTAGAAATTATAAGTTCTTGTTTCATTTTAGATTGACTCAAAAGACATTCTAATCTGCAACATATAGAATGTGTTACAGGGCGATACATGTTACATGTCACCTCAATGCAGCTAGCACTGTTAGCCTCTAGCTGAGCTAGCATGTATAGCTTAAAAGTACATGACTTTATAATCCAATTGAAAACAACAAAATGTTAACAGTATCAATCATGTGTTACAGGGTGCTATCTTTATAAACCTATCAAGTGGAACCTGACTGCTTGAGACCTTGGCTCCAACATGTTTTTTTAGTCAATTTGTTGTCAGTGAAGTCACTTAAAAAAACCAATGTCTTTGAAATCGTGAAGTTGTCAACGTTGCAGGGTGGAATGTAAAACTTATGTCTGGATCTATGCGGGTCACATAAGGCGGGACAGGATATTGATGCTAAAGCTAGCTCTGACGGTTAGGAGGCTAGCACTGGATAAAGTCGTAAGTCGAGTTAAAGATGATCGGAGTCAAATTAATAAACAATGAGTAAAGATGACAAGTATATTGTATGTGAAACATTTATGCTTTAGTTTCAGAATTAAATATTAAAAAGTATCTTAAGAGACAGTTCATAAGGCCAACAAATGAGGGCGTGTTAGCTAAGCATGTGCTGTGTCTCAAATCGTGCACTTCTCAGAGTGCACTGCTTTATAGTACACTGTAAGATAGATACACTAACTTGGGCAGTGCACAAATTTGGACAATGTAGTATTGTCTCAAATCAAACTCTGCTGCTATAAACTTACAGGAAATGACTCGACAGCTTCTTCTTCTACTACTTTTTAACACTTATTGCAGTACAACCAGTAGTTGTTACACTATCACTGACTCTTGACAACACTTTTCACCAATTGAAACAAGTTTTCAAATTGTGTTTCGTCGTTCACTGCCATTTTTAAAGTAGTGATGCATCTTCCGTTTGGCAACGTAGCTCTAGACGTGTTGCATCTACTTTACTAAGATGGCGGCCCTCGAGGGTGAAAGTGTCATCAATCCACCCTTAATTTTCGGGCCGTTTTATTGCGCCAATTTTCACACACTGCTCAGTGTGTACTAAAAAAGTGTAAGTGCGTGATTTATGACTCACCAATGGTTTATGTCTAGCTACCACCAAAAGTCTATTTCATCAGATTCTTGTTTGTTGTGTTGTGTATTTTTTTTCCGGCGCCTTAAAAATAGAAGCTAAGGCGAAGAGTCAAGGCTTTCTACCGTCTTAAGTGGAGGGGACTGGGAAACGCTCACTTACGGAGTCGTACTACAGGTCACCGGAGTGCCTCCATCAGCGAGAGGGAGCGTCTTACCTTCTTCCCTTCGCCGTAGATCAGGGGGAACTTGAGGTCGCCGTCCTCGATGGTTTTATACGCCCTGCGAGAAGCAGACGAGACACTTTAATGGTTTTATGGTTGATGGTCGGCGTTGCACTCGCGCCCGAGAGATGCATCGACTCCACGCCCCCCGCGGGCTCCGAGGCACAAAGAGAGGAGGGGGGAGTGACTCCTATATCACTCTGTGTAGTGAAGAAGCCCCCCCGGACCCGTGCGTGGATGCAGGCGGCGTTTGTTGGTTTAGTGTGCGTTTCTGCGGTGTGTGCGATCATGCGTGTGCGTGTTTATGAAGGGCTGAATGATGCAAGAGAACGTTCCCTCGCTTCTGCGAGCGGTGTTTAAACTTCCTCCGCTGATGAATAATTTATGGCGTTCAGACTGCGAGCAGACAGAGCCGCAGTAAAAGAGTCGGTACCGCTCGCTGACGTCTCCTGGACTCGCTTTCTCCAGCTGAACATGTGTCACCTTCCAGAACTGTCTCGCAGACGCCAGCTTGTTCCTGCTCCATGTCGTGCTTATAGGTGTTACAAGTACATCTCTTTTGCTACGTGAAGATCTGCAGGTACATGAGTCGTCCTCAGGGGCCCGGTGTATGGAAGTAGATCAGCGCCATTTGAATATTGACACTATTGGAACAATTATATATTGAATTTAAATGGCTACAAATTTATAAAAAATGATTGATTTTTTTAATTTTTGTAATTCGATTAACAAACTCTATGTGTAAAAACCATTCATTTTGGAAATATTACAATTGATCAAAAACAAATAACAAATTCAAACTTTAAATAAACAAGCTGTTTAATTCAATTATTCAGTAAATAATTAAATCTTTTACATGAAAGATTGACTCCATGTGACACATAATGTTTTTGTCTCATTTTAATGTTATAAATTATATTTTCTTGTTTCATTGAAGATTGTCTCAAATGACATTTGAATCTGCAACATATAGAAAGTGTTACGGGGTGCTACATGTCACCTCAATGCAGCTAGCACTGTTAGCCACTAGCTGAGCTAGCAAGTATAGCATTCAGCTTAAAAGTACATGTCTTTATAATTCGATTCAAAATGAGAATTTGAACATTATCAATCATGTGTTACGGGGTCCTATCTTAACTTGTCTATCACGTGGAACCTGTCTGCTTGAGACCTTGGCTCCAACAAGGGTTAAGATCTTATGGGGCCCGTTACATGGCAATATTGGTACAAATATACCATCAATTTTATATTAAACTTAACTGAATTTAAAAATATTGAGTTTAGAAAATGTTTTTGACTTTTGAATTTTTGGAATTAAGGTAAGGTAAGGTAAGGTAAAACTTTATTGATATTGTTTTTTTTCCAATAACCAATACATACAGCAATTTTTTTTATAAAATAAAGTTATATAAAGTTAAATCAGATTAACAAACTCTATGTTTACATTTTTTTTTTTTAAATATTAGAATTATCAATAAAAATGATCAAACAAATATTTTTTATATTCAATATTTTTTGCAAATAATAAATTCAATCATTTAATATTATGACGTCACTGATATACTTCCACACCAGAAGAGATGGTTGAGGGGCTGAATCTTTTATTAAGATCTTTATCAATATGGAAGTATTTTTTCTTCTTTTTTTTTAACCCATTCATCAATCTTCTACCACTTATAGGGTCGCGGGGAAAGTGGCCAGAACAAAGGGGCCCAGAAAAAGTGAGTTGAAGAAGTGAGTGCAGACAGGATAGAAAGGGGAAAAGAAGCTATAGAACTATAAAATTGTTAGGTTGGTTAGGGATTTTCTTTCTATTTTTTCGCTCTTTATTTTTAAATTTTAAGGATATCATTGGCAGCTGATGGATCGAACGTACCTAAAGTTTTCTTCCAAACTCCCTCCCTCGGGTGCTGCATTCATGACCACGTGTGACCCATCATTATCTAACAGCTGCAGGAGGAAGACGAGCGACAGACGATGAAGGTTGTTTGTTTCCACTACACCGACAGACGGAGGCTTTCGTGGTCATTTATCAGCCTTGGGCGTTGTCACGTGAACACCTTCGTCGGCGCTCTCATCCGTGTCCCTCGTCAGGACCCTCCCTCACGCCTGTACCCCCCCCCCCCACAGCTCCGCCCACCTCCCTCCACCTGTGCTGCAGAGGAATTTGGAATCAGATCCGCATCCCTCGCTCCAGGACGCAGTCAGAGACGAGCGCCAACGCAGTCTGTTGTGCCAATGAAGAACTCGGTCCAACTGGCCGCACGCTGCAGCTCAACGGACCTCCTCTAGGGGGCACTTTAATCTCACACACACACACACACACACACAGCTCTACAAACAAGCACACAATCATTGAAACAAACAAATAATCACACATTCACAGAGCTAAACAAACACAGGATGATACACACAAACAAGATTTACAAGCAAGTACACACACGTGTACATGCAACAATAGATAAACAAGAACGCGCACACATTTGTGGAGCTAAACAAATAGACACACTTGATCATACGACACATGACGACACAAACCCAGACACAAACTAATACCATCCAAACACACCAGACGACTGAGAGCTCAACTATAAACACCACACGATGTTCAACAAGAGATGATGATGTAGGTAAAACAAACTTACGACACAACAACGAGGACACTCTGGGATACTTCCTGTCACCCAACACACACTTTAAAGAACTCCACACACGCCCACACACTCAGTGAGCAGATGCTAAATTTAGACGCTGAGCTATCCCGGTACTGACAGCAGAAGTGGGTTATGGGAAGAAGCGGATTAAAAAAACATCAGTGACTCTGCAGGGATGGAGGGACACACATCTGTACACATGTGGCGACCAAGGACATGTGTGTCCGGTCTTCATCCGCCAAAATATTAATACTTCAACCAAACCAAATGTAACAATGAAGAAGCAGATCTTGGTTAATTTAGCAAACAGCTAATTTAGCTAATATCCTATTGCTAGCACATTGACACACAGAACCCTTGGTGAAGCCTGCAGTTGCATAAAGGCTGGTGACCCCTGCTCTAAACTACGTTCGTCATATTTGCAAATAAATCAAAATGGCGACATTACTATTACTATACTATTAACTACTTGTCTATTAGCTTAATGTCTATTAGCTACACAACCAATTGCTTCATGTCTATTAGCTTCATGTCTATTAGCTACTTCTCTATTAACTACATATCTATTAGCTTAATGTATATTAGCTTTATGTCCCTTAGCGACTTGTCTATTAGCTTCATGTCTATGGGCTACTTCTCTATTAGCTACATGTCTATTAGCTTAATGTATATTAGCTTCATGTCTATGAGCTACTTGTCTATTAGCTTCATGTATATTAGCTACATGTATATTAACCACACATCTATTAGCTACTTGTTTATTGGCTACTTGTCTATTAGCTAAAAGTCTATTAGCTACACGTCTATTAGCTACTTATTAATTAGCTACATGTCTATTAGCTAAAAATCTATTAGCTACACATATATTAGCTGCACGTATATTAGCTACACATGTATAAGCTTCTTGTCTATGAGCTACTTGTCTATTAGCTACTTGTCTATTAGCTAGAGGCCTATTAGCTATATGTCTATTAGCTTCATGTCTATTAGCACCATGTCTATTAACTACATGTATATTAGCTTCATGTCTAATAGCTACTTGTATATTAGCTTCAGGTATATTAGCTTCATGTCCATTAGCTACTTGTCTATTAGCTTCATGTATATTAGCTACATGTATATTAGCTTAATGTCTATTGGCGACATGTCTATTAGCGACATGTCTATTAGCTACACGTCTATTAGCTTCATGTCTATTAGCTACTCGTCCACTAGCTACACGTCTATTTGCCACAAGTCTATTAGCTACATGTGTATTAGCTACTTGACTATTGGCTACATGTCTTTAGCTTCAGGTCTATAAGCTACATGGGTAATTTATGATATCATGTGGAAAGTGTGTATTCCGAGTTGTGTAAATCAAGTTGACTGAAAAAGTCTAAAATCCTAATGCTAGCAAAGCTTTTGTCATTGGGCTAATTCTATGTTGCTGAGAGAATACATGTATAGTTACTGTATGGACAAGTACTAATAGAACTATACAGTATGTAGCTGTGCTAACAAAGCTAATGCTAGATAAACACGGATTGTTTTTATATGTAAATATTAACTACAGAGATCATGATTCTGTGCCAGGGCTGATGTTGTCATGGCGATAATGAGCAGAAGTAGTTTGATGCTCTTCATACATATTTCAGCTGTCCAG
The DNA here is from genome assembly GCF_982586985.1 of Callionymus lyra. Lineage (NCBI taxonomy): Eukaryota > Metazoa > Chordata > Actinopteri > Syngnathiformes > Callionymidae > Callionymus > Callionymus lyra. The sequence continues at coordinate 5,675,914 of NC_141825.1, read as the reverse complement.
AGAAGAAACTCGGCGAAAACAACCTGGAGTCAATATTTCTGCTTCATTAACATAGTTTTACAGCTCACTAGTCAAAGGTCACGTTCCTCCAGCTGCATTATTCACGTGCGGCTGGACTAACAATTCCTAAAATGTCGCCGGAAACGAAGCGAGCGACTCACCAGCCGGACATGGTGTAGTCTCGGTACAGCATCCTCTTGCCCACCTCCTTTCTCTGCACTCTCCTGGCGAACTCCAGATGTGTAAACTCGTTTCCTAGTAAGTGGGGCTGCATGTAGGCCTTTGTGAGGAGAGGACAGGGACAGGAGAAGAGGTTCAGCCCAGGGGATCGGAAAAACAATTCCAGACTCTGTTAAGTGGGAGAGTGAGAGACGGCGCTAAGCATAGCCGCCGTCTCCTCGGGGGGAGCGAGGTCAGCGAGGCTAATGTCGCGCAGCTGCGTCTCCGAGAAGACGCTCGCTGTCTTACCAGGAACTGCAGTCGCTGCCGCTCCGACTCCGGCGTGAACTCTGTGGACATGGGGACGACCTCGCCTGCCCGGACGATGACGGCCCTGAGGACAGAGGTGGACGTCAGTGACCCAAGTCGAGACCAGTCTCGCGTTCTCTCGTCTACCGCATGGATGTGTCACGTGTATCTACCACACATTTACAGATTTGTCTTTTTATATTGAAAATGTTTTAAATGTTCTGTAGAACACCTACCCCTCCTTTAAGATATATATTTTTAATCATTTTTATTGGCTATGTTTACTTTCTGTGGTCACCTGCCATTATCTTTTCAATTCTTTTTTTTCATGTCTTCTTCATGTCTATCTTTTTTCATGTCTTCACTTCTATCTTTTCATGTCTTCTTCACTTCTATCTTTTCATGTCTTCTTCATGTCTATCTTTTCATGTCTTTACTTCTATCTTTTCATGTCTTTACTTCTGTCTTTTCATGTCTTCACGTCTATCTTTTCATGTCTTAACTTCTATCTTTTCATGTCTTCACGTCTATCTTTTCATGTCTTCACGTCTATCTTTTCATGTCTTTACTTCTATATTTTCATGTCTTCTTCACGTCTATCTTTTCATGTCTTTACTTCTGTCTTTTCATGTCTTCACGTCTATCTTTTCATGTCTTAACTTCTATCTTTTCATGTCTTCACGTCTATTTTTTCATGTCTTTACTTCTATCTTTTCATGTCTTCTTCATGTCTATCTCTTCGTGTCTCGCTCGTCTCACCTGCTGTCCCCAGCGTTGGCGACGTAGAGCTTGCCCAGCAGATAGACGACCACCAGAGCGGTGCAGCCGCCTGAGATGTTGTAGACTGTCCTCTCACGCTCTATCTGGACGTCCTGAACACCCGAACATCAAAAGGACGTTTCAGACCATTAAACATTTATCACAAAGAACCCAACTACACACATCTAGTTTCATTAAAATATGCTTAAATGAAAACATTTATCGGAATTCATGGTGAAACAATTTTGCGACACCACAATCACACCAGCTGTCACCACATATATTGTGCATATCCTTTCTGTGTATCTTATCATTCAGCTCCACTTAAACAGAGATAAAAGTGTATGAATCCACACATCTCCAGCCCTCCATGTGCTAATTCATATCCAGACTAGACTTTGATGCCGTTATTAATTAAAACATCTTAATGAACTCCTTCATCATCGCAGTGGAGCGACAACAACACCATCAAAATGGGAAGAAAAGAAGGAAAAACTGCTGGTTAGCCGATGGTTAATTGGTCCAGATTGGGCGGCTGCTAATTAAAGCCAAAACCCAAAAACGATTAGTCCCTTAATTAGAAGAATAATTAACACACATTTTCATTTAATCATTTAATCCGTTTATTGAAGCATCCAGATTCTTGAAAATATCAATACATACGTGTGTCAAAGTCAAGTCTGTTGAGCCATAAAAAGTGGCCAATATGATGCTAAAATTAAGATTAATGTTTGCCGTAATGTTGTGACGTATAAATATGGTAGCGGTTAAGATAAATTAAGAATTAGAGATAACGCCAGAGACCAAATCTGGGTCATTTTATGAGACACGGTTGTCTCAAGTCAAAGTAGACGAATGTATCTGTCGACATCGTGGCCTATAAATGCTATAGATGCTAATGGTTGAGATAAGATAAGTAAGTAAGTAATATTGATAGAGCTAAAAAGACAATATCACCGTCAGACTGTTACTTTTCGCGTCTTTAATGGCTTGAAGATTTTGGCCTTTTGAGTGATTCAAGTTTTAACCCATGCTTTATAAACATGATGTATATATCGTTTTAACATTATTTAAAATCTTCCACCTGCTACAACAACCTGTCCAACATATTTTCATAATTTAAGGCTCAATTTATCTCAATTATCACTTATTAGAAGTTTCTCTGTCATCGATAATGCTTATATTTTCTTCTTAAACATGTTTATTCGCTATTCTCTCTTTTATTCTGTACTGACAACACAAACAAATCTATGTTGTGTTTACAACACCGACAATAAACGTTTCTGATTCCGATTCTATACCAACATGGACATCGATCTACTTTTATTGGAAGTGAAAAACACGATAGCGTCGCTACTTAAACTCACACTCGAGCCAGAGTGTATTTTTATATCATAACTACCAGACGTGTACTTGAGTTTGTGTATCTTTGTGTGTCCTCTTGTCTCTTTCTTTCACTTCAAGAACCAAAAGTGTTTGCATGTGTTGCTGCCTCTCGGAAAAGCAACACTTTTCTCAGGAACGTGTGTGTGTGTGTGTGTGTGTGTGTGTGTGTGTGTGTGTGTGTGTGTGTGTGTGTGTGTGTGTGTGTGTGTGTGTGTGTGTGTGTGTGTGTGTGTGTGTGTGTGTGTGTGTGTGTGTGTGTGTGTGTGTGTGTGTGTGTGTGTGTGTGTGTGTGTGTGTGTGTGTGTACAAACGTGCCCTTCACCCTCCCAGATGAATTATGAATTCAGCCATACATATTTATCTTCGCCGGTATCCGACAGCTCCTGCTCCGGGCTCCTTCTTTAATAATGGAAAGGTCTGCATAAACATCAACACCTTCTTTCACTAGACTTTTCTTAAGGCACTAAATTACCTGCAGCACACGCACACGTACACGCACACACACACACACACACACACACACACACACACACACACACACACACACACGTACACACACACACACACACACACACACACACACACACACACACACACACACACACACATGCAGCAGCTCCTCAGGTTCAATTTAATCTCTCACTCAGAGACCAACGCCTTATAATAACCTTATTACAGGGACGGAAGGATTAAACCACATCAGGGTCAGGAACTTTTCATCTGGATTCAAAAAAGCATTTTCGGATAAAACACTTTTCTTGTCTTCTCTAAACTCCCGTCCTAACATGTATGTTTGGGTGAAACATGTTAACATGCTTAATCTCATTCATTATTAAAACCATTATGACTCTGGAATTATTCTGTGAATGCTGAAGACACCATTGAGATTCTGTTTTTCTCTTGACATGTTTTTATTTTACTTCTTCTGATCTAAACTTTCTTCTGCATCTCCTCCTACAAATTCTTACTACTCCTAATACTTCTACTACTACTATTACTTCTACTGCTACTTCTACTTTTGCTACAAATTATTCTACCACTTCTTCTTCTACTACTACTACTGTGCTGCTGCTGCTTTTACTAATAATTATACTACTACTACTTCTACTCCTAGTTATACTGCCAATTATACTTATAATTGTACTTATACTTTTACTACTAAGTCTAAATATACGTTTACATCTAGTTCTACTACTGCTTTGACTAATTATACGTATAGTATTAATTCTACTACTACTTCTAGTCTACTACCTCTTCTACAATTTCTACTTTTGTTACAAATAGTTCTACTTCTTCTACTACTACCACTAATGCTGCTGCTGCTTTTACTACTACTTCAAGTTATACTAACAATTAGACTTATAATTGTACTTATACTTTTACTACTAATTCTACTACTGCTTTTACTAATTATACGAATAGTATTAATTTTACTACTACTTCTAGTCTACTACCTCTTCTACAATTTCTACTTTTGTTACAAATAGTTCTACTTCTTCTACTACTACCACTACTGCTGCTGCTGCTGCTTTTACTACTAATTATTCTACTACTACTTCTACTTTTAGTTATACTACCAATTAGACTTATAATTGTACTAATACTTTTACTACTAATTCTACTACTGCTTTTACTAATTATACAAATAGTATTCATTTTACTACTACTTCTAGTCTACTACCTCTTCTACTATTTCTACTTTTGTTACAAATTGTTCTACTTCTTCTACTACTACCACTACTGCTGCTGCTGCTGCTGCTTTTACTACTAATTATTCTACTACTTGTGATACTACCAATTCTACTTCTAATTTTACTACTAATTCTACTTATACTTTTACTACTAATTCTACATATACTTTTACTACTAATTCTTACTAATGATACCAATACTACTAATTCCACTACTACTTCAACTCCCACTACTACTTCTTATTCTACTCCTACTACAAATTCTACTACAAATTCTAGCATTTCAGTTTACTGATTCAGCATTCACACTGCATTTTCTTCTAGGAATGCAAATGTTCTAGTTATTATTGTGCTTCATAGAACTGCAACTCTCTTTGTTTTACTTCCTTGTATACCTGTTTTATATTAAAGAGTATTTTTTAAATTAATTTAGTAAAAACAATTTAGCACTTTTTGGTTAAAACCTGAATTAGAAAGTCATAGTCCATGTATTTGTTATAGTTTCTGAACGCGCACACGCTCTATATATGGTAAAACACCGCCACCTAGTGTTAAATAAAGAGAAGCACATGTTCTGAGTGTGAAGGCTCACCATGTCCTTAAAGGCGTTCTCGATGGCTCCGATCACCAGACTCTCAGGTGAGATCTTCTTCTCCGTGAAGAAGCGGGTGGGCGGGGTGCTCGGGGAGCCCGGAGCCCCCGCGGCCCCCCGCAGGGACGCGGCCCTGGTGAGGGACCGCTGTGACGTGGGGGTGAGGTGGTGGTTGACGGGCTCCTCGCCCAGGCAGGTGGGCGCCAGAAGGTTGGGCGTGCAGAGGATCTCCATCACTTCCTGGAGGTGCAGAGCGATGTGGTGGTGGAGCAGACGCGACGCCACGACCGCGGCCCCCGAGCCGGCGTGACCGTCAAACAGGGCCCAGTAGTTGAAGGTCAGTTCTTCAGAGTTATCCTAGAATAGAAGGAGAGTGATGGTCGTCACGGGTCATCAGAGGCTGTAATTCATCGGGATTATTCACCAATAAAATAAAGTAATTATAAAAGAGAATCTAATAACAATTAATAATCTTTAATTTAACTATGCTACTTTATTTATTAATTTGAATCTCTAGATATTAATGTAAAAAAATATATACATATGAATAAATCTATTGTTTAAATGTTGTTTTTCTTATATATTTTTAATTTTACAGTATATATATATATAAGAATAACATCAGCAGGTTGATGGAAGATAATATCAATAAATGTATATCTATCTAAATAAAGAAGAACATTTTTAGATAAGCGCAATATAAATACAAATTACTGACCTACTTACTTACTAATATTTAGAAAAAAACATTACATTACAGTTGAAAAAAGTAACATGTAAATATTATATAATATAATAATATTGCACTTTAACAAAACATTTAAATACAGTATATCTATATATAAAAAAAATGGAAAACATGTTCTTAATGTAGATTTTATATAACATATTTGAATTCATATGCCAATCTGAAGTGAATGTTTTCCCTGTTAAAAGTATTTCCGACTATATTTATTTTTTTAAACTAGAAGTCATATGGAATAATGAGCCATAAATTACTTTATTCAAAACAAATAATATTAATGATGTTTTTTTTTTTTTCTCATTTTAAACTCCATCTATTTTTAATGTAATTTTTTTTTTTCCATTCAAATTGATCAGGTTTAAGTACGTTTGTATGTACATTTATTATGATTAAGTGAAGAATATTTGTTAAATTCTTCAATATGAATGAGAAAATGTAAAATTCATTTTTTTATATTTACATGTGTTTTTTTATTTATAGTTTTTTCAATTAAGATTACGAGTTACTCATATTTTCAGCTCTAATTTAATGCAATTTTACATAAAAGTGCTTTGGTTTAATCTGTAATTTATTTTTGATTTATTTATGTAAATATATATTTATTGAAATGTCATTAATCTTCCATCAACCTGCTGCTGTTGTTCTGATTGTTGTGATGCTGGATTTGAAGGGGAGGAGCTTAGCTAAGTGGCACCTATAAGAACAAGTGGGTCGCTTTGTTTTATTTTGTTTTATCCTGCATCTGACGTGTTGGTGTGAAACTGCTGTCCATCTCCTTTGAAGGTTAAACCGCTCTTTTGAAGGTGAATAAGGACCAAGCGCCGGTGGAAACACAAACGTGCTGCTGCTGGTAATTACGGTCGCCGCTCTCAAATTAAAGCTCGCGCTCACATCAGAGGACGCAGCTGCGGATCCTTCAGCGCCGCTCGATCCAGCACCGATGCGATGAATCGCTCACATCTGTGCGGATTAGCTCAGTTTCCTGTTGACATCTGCCAGAAGAAGGTTCGTCCAAACAGGGTTAAACATCTGCTTTTCCATCTGGTGGTGATGAGGCGGCTCATGTGTCCGAGATACCTCAACGTATAAAACGCTTTTATATCTCCTCCAACATTCATGTCCGCATGAGTCCATAAACCCTCGAACGTCTGAGTCATGAGCTGGACTCTGGGTGGACTTCAGTCGAGTGCTGGTGGGCGAACGTAACGCTGCTTTATTTAGAAACTGAGGCTTGAATCCCATCATCACTGGTGCCAGTTTAGCAAGATAACAGTCAGAGTGAAGATGAGGCCACAAATACATGGATAATCTATTTAAAAATCCATGTAAAATATAGAAATTCAAAGTGTATTTAAAGATACAGTCATATTAGGATCAGTGGTTCTCAGCATTTACAATTTAGCCACAAAATAATACTGAAAGAACACAATACAATTGTAATGGAACCAAAAAAGAGTCCATGTTATTTCATATTTTACGTTTTTTGATTTAAATATTGCAGCAACAAAATAGTTTTTGGACAGTTTATGGATTTAAATTAGAGCAATTAGAATATTAAATGGTTGACATTTAGAATTTGTCTATTGAAATGTATCGTTTTAAGCAATTAAATATATTTTATATATATATATATATACATACATATATATATATATTTAGTTTGATATTCTTATCCAATACTTCAAAAATAAATGTTTTAAATTCAATATTTATACGTGTGAAAACCGATTAATTCATTTTGAAAATGTTATATTACTTAATTCAGTTTATTTAATAAAAACAAATTCAAACTTATTAAATGGTTTAAATTAATGGTAAATAATAAATAAATGATGAAAACAAATCCAACCTTATTAAATGTAATACATTAATAGTAAATAATAAATAAATAATGAAAACAAATCCAACCTAGGTAAATTGATTAAAGTAATAGTAAATAAATAATGAAAACAAATTCAACATTAGTTAATTGATTAAACTATTCAAAAATTGAAAATAAAATACAGAGCTGGTTTCTGATGCCGGCTTGTTTGTATCATATTTAATACTGTTAATATTCTATATTTTAGATTTTTATATTTATTTATATTATCATATTCATTCATATTTATATAGAATAGTTATGTATAAATATGAATTTCTCTATGTGAGATTAAGAGAGTATCTATCCGTCTTTCTTAAAAGGTGGATTTTATTGAATTTTCAAGATTTATAAGAAAAGGTCAAACTTAGAAGTGATTTAGGTTTTGACTGGTTCGTCATTCACTTGTATGGCTTCTTACCGCTGCTGCGTCCGTTAAGAACTAGGATTAAAACAAGACAACCTGTCTTCTGTGATTTATAAAGTCATTTCAAATGAGCAACTTGGCAGGTATTTGTATGATTGTTGGACAGAGTGGAGTCTAGAGTAAGACAAGTCCTCGAGGAAACATCTGGCATCAGTGTCATGATGATCATGCACTCAGAGCCAACAAACCACTGGATTTAAACTAAAACATGTGACTCACCAGGTTCTCCTGCAGGCCCAGACTCTCTCCGTTAGGCAGGGACGACCTCCTGCGGTTCAGGGCCAGGCGGTTGGGTGTGGAGCTGCTGGTGGGTCTCCTCTTGACCACCAGGACCTCGCAGCAGGCCTGGTCCTCGTTCAGGGTGCTCTTCCCCGCGTTGATGACTCTGAGACAAAAACGACAGGTTCTTTAACTCGTGAGCAGTTGTTCTTGAAAAACTTCCAGAACCGTCTCAAGTTCTCCGAGAACGTCTCCTTCGCGTTCGCCCGAGACTGCTCGCACGAATAATAGTCCTGTGGTGAAGCATGCTGGGAGAACGCCAGCTAAGAAAACAGCAAAGGTTGCGCAACTATGGAGGGTGTTTCAAAGAAAACTTACATTGACAAGATCTCACAAATGAAGCAGGGATCAAGCAGGGAAGACACTGTGGGTGTAAGAAAACATCCATGGTCTTCAATTTAAAGTAAATTCAGGCTTTAAAGTAATGTTTTATGTTTATCGCAGTTCTTTAACAGTTAATATTTTTCTAAAATGTGTATAAATGAATACAAATTGCTCTTAAAAAATTGACAAAAACATTCTAATGTTCATTTTTGTGTTGAAATTCAACTCCCGGCTAGATGCTAGCAGTCATGACGTCTGCTGCAGCTAAAGGAACAATGAAAATCCCACAAAATCCTGCTGTTGACTGAGCATGAGAGGATACAGTCGACTACAGCAACTTCGTCGAGAGTCATTCATTCATTCTCTATGTCTCTCTATCCCTTGTGGGAATAGACAAGGGGGGTTGGAGTCTATTCCAGTTTCTTCGGTTGAGAGACGGGGGACACCCTGGACAGAACACCAGTCCGTCACAGGACAGCCAAAAACAAACAACCATTTACACACACATACACTCTTTAACACACAGTTTCCTAAAGTTGTCAATCAACCTCTGTATGTTTTTGGACTGTGGGAGGAAACCGGAGTGCCCGGAGTAAACCCACGCAACACGGGGAGAATATACATACAAACTTCACACAGAAAGTTGACTCCCTCCTGACCTGGAAGCGAACCGGCAACCTTCTTAATGTGAGGCGATCGTGCCCACTGTGAATTCTATAACACCAGAGTCAAGTACTAGACAATACTACAAATATATACTTGTTACTACAGTATCACGATATATCGTACCGCCGAAATACTGCATCGTGATGTATCAAATCTCCAGATTATTGACAATACACACGTCCAGTACAAGCCTAGTCTTGGTAAGATCAGCTCGATCACATTCGTGGCATCACGCATACATTTCAGCCGCTTCGCTCCGAGTCTCTGATAATCGCCAAACCTGCCGACATGCGAGTGAGATGAAGTTTGACGCCTCGGTCTGAAACTCGCTCGCAGCGGTTAAGAGTCCATTCCTGTCGACGGGATCACAAGATTCACTTCCAAAGCCTCCTTCTTCAAACGACGGGGGGGTAAGTCATGTTACGCCCCGAGGCGTCCACAGTTGTCCCGACACCAGACCCGTCACACACACTCGCGTCCTCTTGCCCACGCCGTGACCTTAATTGTCCTGTCAGGACGCAACACTCGGAGTCAGAGTCCTGGTTACCTGATTCTGTTCTAACTTGATCGTTAATCCAACCAAAAACTGTGTTAATTCAAAGGTCAGGATCATGGGAACGTCGCTTCGCTACACGTCCGATACTGCCCTAGGGTAACACCAGCACGAAACTGGGAAAAAGAAAATGTTCCTAAGTACCAAAGAAGGAGGTTAGCTCTAGACATTCAAATATCAGAGATGTTCAATCAATAAATAAATAAATGGTTTTGGATCTTTAGAAAATGGACAGAGAGAGTTTACTGGTCCATTAAATGGAGCGATACCAGCCGTACTGTCTACTGCACTGACTCCTCTGTCTTATCATGACATTTAAAGAGTTCAGGGATAAAGTCTATCTGCACTTGACACCATTTCAAAGACTTTATCTTGGGGTGTGTCCCAAATCGTGCACTTCTTCACTGTCACTTAATATTTTGAGTGCACAAGTGCATCCCTATGAGCAGTGTGGGAAAATGTAGTGGCACTCAATTGACACACTTAAATGGGCGGAAAATTGAGAGTGGATCGATGGACACTTTCCACCCTCAACGGCTCCATCTTAGTGCCGTAGATGAAGCTAAACTGAAGTCACTGATGAAGTGTCTTAGGAGCAGATGCAGACGTAAATGTCTCGAGAAAACACTCACAAAACAACACAACAACAATAATAACACAATGAAACACAACTTAATAACTAGTTTCAATTGGTGAAAAGTTCTGTCAAGTGTCAGTGATAGTGTTTCAACGACTGGTTTTAATCAGTGTTAAAAAGTAGTAGAAGAAGAAGCTGTAAAGTATTTTCCCATGTGACAGTACTACCCTGTCGAAAAATTGCGCACCGGGCAAGTTCGTGCACTGTCTTAAAGTGTACTGTAAACCAGTGCACTATTTGGGACACAGCACTAGTGTTGGAACAATAGTGAATCTAAATTGTCCTTTAGTTTGGTTTCAGTAAATCTGTACTTTTTTAAACAATCGTACACCTTAAGTAATACAGATTATTTCAGTTTTGTGTACATCATACACACACAATTGTGTAACTTCCACCTACAATCAGATATATTGAACCTTAGTCGACCTAGTTTATAACCTTAAAATAAAACCGTGTTCCCAACAAGTTTCAGATGATCAGACAAGATATTGATATTGAAAAGGAACCGAGAGAAGAAAAGTGTGTATTATTTCTTCCCTTATTGCATACTTTTTTTTAACTGACTACACTTTGAAGTTCATATTCAGTTTATTTATTGATTATTAATGTTTCATAACGCTGTCTTTATTCATGTCTTTTGATAATTTATGTGATCGTTAAGCAAGTCTTGTGATCATTTATTAACATCATCTGAGCATCTTATGTGTAATGTGCACTTTAGGGGTGTCATGTGATCATTTACCTGCGTCATACACGCAGTATATTCCCGTATCCTTCATCCTTAAATTCACCGGTACAAACATCTTCAAAGACCTCCAGACTGGCGAGGTTTCTTTACTTCAGGTTGATGAACACAAGACATTTTTCCAGATGGAGATCTCATAACAAGTGTTTCATTTCTGGGTCATTGCACTCTTGATTGCTGGCAGCAGCTTCGGCGTCTAATGACTCCTGAGAAGTCGGCTGTAGGCGACCGCAAACACATCATCGTGATCCTTCCTAATTATAATCAAAGCAACAGAAAGCTCCTTCGGTCTGGCCTGGATGGTTTAAGGGCTACTGCGAGGCTTTTTTTTAAAGTGAGGTGGAATGGTTGACCCCCTCTGGCATCAGTTTCTGAACAACACAAAAGCATGTGATGTGTCATGTGACCGAGCCCTGAGAGGCCTGAGCGAGTCATGTGCTTCGTCTTCTGCTAACTTGAGCATCGAACCAAACTCTCGACTGACTCTTCTTGGCTCAGCCATGTAAGTTAATGTAAGAGCTAAACGTGTGATCGTGAGCATGTCAGCTATGTTAGTATTGACTATGATAGTAGCAAAAAGACACGTGTCAGTGATCATACTAAAGGGGGCGAAATCATCTACATTGGGTTAAAGTCTTGTCTAACTCACGCTGATATCTTGACCCACAAAGAGTTCAGGTTTAAACACATTGTTTTCATGATTATAAATCCCAAAATATATTCTGCCAAATGTATGTAATAGAAAGGAGGAGAAAAATAACAACTAGAAAACTTGCATTTCCAGAAGAAAACATGGTGTGAACGCTGAATCTGCTCAATGTGTAAACTTAAATATTTGAAAGTATTAGTATTCAAAGTAGAAATGTGTTGAGAAGAAGAAAGGAAGAAGAAAACAGTAAGGAGGAGTAAGTTTAAGAAGTAGAAGAAGCAGTAGTAGTAGTTGTAAAAGTATAAGTATTATTAGTAGTGTAAGTATAATTAGTATAATTGGTCATATAAGTATGAGGTAGGGAATTTTTAGTAGAAGTAGAATTAGTGGTAAAAGTAGAAGTCATACTTGTAGTAGTATAATGAGTAGTAAAAGTAGAATTGTAAGTAGTAGAAGTAGTAGTAGAATAAGTAGTAAAGGCAGAAGTAGAATTAGTAGTTGCATAAGTGGAGGAAGTAGTAGTAGTAAGTAGACAAAAGTGTAAGTAGTAGTAGTAGAATAAGTAGTAAAGGCAGTTGTAGAATTAGAAGTTGAAGTAGTTGCCTAAGTGGAGAAATTAGTAGAATTAGTAGTAGTAAGTAGACAAAAGGGTTTTTATAGTTTCTAGGTGCGAGTCGATGAAAGTACCTCAAGGTCAAAGTGGAAGGAGTTGAAACATGAGTTGAAGAGTTTTATCGTTCAAGTGAATGGAGAAAAAAGGGTAGAAAAAGAGGAATACAAGAAAGAGTTGAAGAGAAAGAAGAAAGATAGAACATAACCCTGCACTTCGGGAACGAGTCGAATTAATAAAAGTTTGAATGGTTCAAATCAGATAAAATTTGTAGGAGATGCAGAACAAAGTTTAGGTCAGAAGAGATAAAGTAGATCTCAATAGCATTCACACACATGTAGGTACAAAACCAAAGTCTGACGAGACCTGGATCACACCCAGACTTGGAAGTTTACTCTTTGAGCTCTCTGAATGATTGAGTTCGAAACCGTTGCCTTACATTATGGATCTCACGCTAATCTGGAAGTTAATCTCCGAGCTCTACTAGAGTATAAACCATTAAGGGACCAAATCTGAGCCACCGTACATGCTGGACCATACAGAGTCGCTCAACCACGACCTGTTAAATCAGAGCCACGTTCCAGATCCGAAGAGGAAGACGGAATGAGCGATTCCCTGCTGATGCAGTCGGATGAACATGCTCACTGGACCCGACAGACCCGACCATCCATCCACCCATCAACATCAAAAGTCTCCGTCGGTACCGGAGCGACCTACTTGTTGACGAGCGGGATTATGAAGGAGGAGTTGAGACCGGAGACTAATCCAGAGTCCTCATATTTCAGCGTTGACACGCGGACGTTCATCGTTCGTCAAGATTAACCTCGCGCAAGATTTTATCTCTGATTTGCTCTGGAAATGTGGTTGAGAGTGGAGAGATTAGCACGGCGCCGGTGCCTCGCGGCAAACAAGTTGCAGGTTCTTTTCCAGTGTGAGGCAACTCTGAGCTTTACGTGTGTGGTTTTATTGTGTAATATATACGTTTTTCCCTAATGCTAGTGTTTCCTGTGGTCACTCTGGTGGGTGCAGGTGTGGGCGTCTAGTGCGGACTCCTTTCCAGGGTTTCCCTCTCTTTGATTACGTCGTCTTTCAAATTAAAATCAAAGTACATCAAATATGTATTATAAACTTACTAAATAAGTAAAAAAGATACATAAAGAAACATTCAAATTAAACTATGTATTCAACATTTAAAAAACACATCCAGATTTTTTTAAATAAAGCAAGATGAAATAATACTTAAAGTACAAACATGATTTAAATCTTAGAAAGTATTAAAGGATGTATTGACGACATCAATCAGGAAAGAAAAACGAGATTATACCAGAAAGTCGCATCAACACACAAAAAAGTGGGAGTATTACTTAACAGTAAAACATACACAAAAACGACTTATAAAGAGCTGTTTTAGGGAATAACTTTTTCCCTAGAGACCGACTGGTTGTTTTTTTTTATACAATCATATACTTTCAATCAAACGGCTATTATTTTCAATACATCGTGAACCTAAAATTGTAGAAGTTTCTAAAGTTTAAATGTTTTTAAGGCTCAGGAAAACAACAAATAAATAAGAAGTTGTGATTAAAATAAATAAAAAATGTCAAAGCAAAACAGGAAACTACAAAATAACTAAGATATCTCGTCTATCATACACCATAGCTAGTACTGACCGTTGCTAAAGGCTACGGCTTTTTTATTCGTACCACTTGACAGCAGGAAACCTCAAGATGTGGATGTGCCATTTCTCAAAGGTCACGGGGGTCACACAGTATCAGCTGCCTGTAAAGGTCAGATCTGAGATGAGTTCCTCTTCCTGGCGCATTTTTTGATAAAAAATAGAAGGAAAGAAATAAGTTTGAAATTGCCAGAGAAGGGTCAGGAGAGAGAAGTAAAGCTCGGCTCTAATCCCGCCCATGGCATGCAACCCCCATGACCCACCTTGAGTGGATCTATAGGGCCTTATGGTCAGGGACAAGGTTTTCCTTCCTCCGGTCAGAAGATTTCACTCTGTGCACGGGACAAATCCTCGGTCAGAGCCGAAGCCCAGGAACATACTCCTCACAGAAACCTTCTATTGAAAAGTATAATCCAGACAATGACCTGAGATCAGTTCACCGCTCTGCAGGCTCCATGACGGCGTGGGGGAGGGTTGTGGGAAATTACCATACCGCACACAGATTAAGAATTATTCACAGTAGATTAGCACAAAGACGCCGGCTTCCATCACTCTGACGTCAGTTACGAGGAGACACACAATGTGAAGGATCCACCACACAATCCAAACCCCCATCCAACGATCCATCACTGAGAATATAACTGGATTATTAAAAAAGTCAGTTATTGTTTGGATGAGACCGTTTCTTTCATTCTTAATAAAGTAAATCTAATCTAATCTAATCTGTAAATTGAAACAATTGCGAATTTTAACTATATTCAAGTTTTAAATAAGTATGATCTCTAATAATAGCGCTTGGCCGACCCCATCTATTACTGGGTCAACGCAGTCTCATGACAATATGAATTTGTGCCGTGTTTCACTAATAATCCTGTGTGTCCTATGTATGAAATTATACCCGTTGATTGATATTGTACTTTATAATCCAAGAGATTATTTCACAAGTAAGAATAAAATGATATGATTAAAGAGCCTATTTTTTATTTTTACTTAAGGTTATGAGAGTATTACCTAAGATGCTAATGTGTGCAGTGTACAAGTGAAACTAGCATGATCTGACCCTGGAACACGGTTCTGATGTATTTACAGTATAAACTCATGGATGGGAAAATGTTGGAAGTCTAATGAAAGAGAACTGAAATCAAGCAACCATTAAAAATTAATCTAGCAAAAAAAAAATACAGTTTTAACATCATCGTGCTAATGGCTACATTCCAGAAACTCAAACTGTACTGTTTATTCATTGTATTGTAACAAGCTGGGATTTTTTTTTTTTTTTACTTTTCTACCTCGTCGAAGAATATCATCTAACAACATTCCTTGCACAGCTTCAAAACAACAGTCGAACGGCAAAAACTAGAAAAATCCCAAATGCTAAATCGTTAACTAATAGATTGAAGAACAAATATTTAATTAAACGGATCCTCTCATATTGTAAATCATTAATATAAGGGTCACTGGATGATGGTCTCTGTTACCGTAAGAGTTTTATCACCAGAAAATCATTTTTTTACATGTTTATTTGTGTGTGTGATCACAAAAACTATGCCTCTGTGTACTTTCTGATAAATTCCCCATTTCACTGACTAGAGGAAGACGAACCGATTTCAATCTATCAGACCAAACATTATCTTGTCAGGACTTTCCCAACCATTAAACCCATGATCAAGAAGATACTTCGATGTGCGACATGGTTCTCAGTATTGAATAATCCTTTCATTTCATCATTCTAGGGTTTACAGAGAAGGATAACCCTGAAAGATGGATCTTAAGAGAATTAAAACGTTGATAATTATTTCTTAAAACATAGAAAGAAACCGGATCATCCGGAGAAAAAACCTCGAGGACAGTGGAAGTCTGATGATTGATTCGGATCATGGTACAACATTGACCATCCATTCACTTTCCTCTGTCCTGAATAAGTTGAATTGATGATCAGATATCATCAGTTTGAACCGAGGTAAGGACACAGAATTATCTGTGAGACGTCAACGCTCACGTGCTCCCGTGACTCTCATCATACCGTTATTCAATTTTCATGCACATTAGAAGGGGAACGCTTCCTCCAGGACTCAGGACTGGCCCAGTTTGGCCTCCACATTAGACCCACGATGACCAACACGGCGGTCTCGCTTGGTCAGTTTGAGGCCGGTCTCGTATCGGTGGAGGTCAAAGTTCAGTCCCGGAGGCCATCCTCGCTACGCGGACCATGACATTGCAGATTTGGGAAGCGAACAGTGAAATTCAGAGAGATGTGTTAGTGTGTCGCTGCTCTAGTCTCGTCTTGGCTGAGAAGACACTAGAAATGACGTTTATCAAGGCTTCCTCAGATGACAAGGAGAACACCTTCAGGACATTTAAGAATTTACCATAGAAATATGACTAAAAAGAAGACAATTGAATCAATTTGTTCTACATATGCTCTCTGGTTTTCATTTTTTTTAATAACACTTGCAAAGATTGAGACAAGAAATAACTTAATACCTGAATCTATAGGTGGGTGGTTTAAAAACGTAAAAAAATTGCGGTACTTATTAGATTAAATGATATCACTATTATTTTAGAAATTGATAACTCAAGCATTGCTGGGTGTTTTGATCTGCTTTTGATGGTCTTTATCGACGTGTAACTTCAACTTGATTAATCCAGAGTAAACTTAACATAAAGCAAATTAACGGAATTAAATTTGTTTTTTTTGTTTTTTTCAAGGTATGACTTCCAGGTCCCTTCAACTATCACCTCACCTGGTCTGATTGGTATCAACGCTCATGTGATGCTTAAGTAGAAAACCAGCTTCTGCACATTGTTATTTACTAGAAAATAAGTAAGTAAGTAAGTAAGTATTATATTTATAGAGCGCTTTTCCAGAAAGCGCTTAAACAATAAAAACAAAACTCATTTAAATATATACTTAAAAGAGCAAGATAACACCGACAACACAGTGTGTGTATGCATGTGTGTTGAAGTGATGTTGGACTCTATAGTACTCATCAGTGTGATTCTGTTTGTATTTCATTGAAATATTGTTCTATTTAAAACGATCTTAAGCCCCGCCCACCTATTACATTATCACATCGTAATGGACTCCGCTCTCGTAACCTCTCGTTCGCCCAGATTTCAGAGCAACTTATAAAGTAATAAGTTCAAAACATGGTCATGATGAGGGTCTTCCTGCATCTTGGAAGCACATTTACTACAGTTGGAGTTTGACATTAGTCGACTTTCAAGTAAAATTTCTCCCCCTTGTTTTAGAATATAAGTTTGATTGACATCATCTTATGTGTGTTTCCATTAAAGAAATTGGCATTTATCACGAGTCATATGTATTTATTTCTATTAATTGAATATCTTACATCTATTTTAAGGCATAAACGAGTTAATCTGGTTAAAAAACTAATATTTTAAATGTATACATCAGGCCCTATGACACTTTGGTTTTCCCCGAAATTGTCCATTTTCTTATTCAAACAAATAAAAGAATAAATAAAAAGTGTGTTCGTATTCACAACATGTATTGTGTAAATCATAACATTTCAATTCAGTTTTCATCTATTAAACCACGTTTCGACCCATGTTTACATTTTTATATATATGTATATATATATATATATATATATATATTGTCTCTTAAATAATCCATCCCTCTTAAACACAACGGATCAGGTCATTATTCAGACCCTGGTCTAGCAGGATTGTTCGTGGTCCAGGATGGAGGCTGTTTTTTCTTCGGGGGATGCTGAGGAAGATGGAGCAGGTTCTACTCACTCTGCGTATCCGGTGGACCAGGGCAGCCTCCGGCTCTCCTTCAGGATCAGGATGGGTCTCGCTACGTGGTCCGCCGAGCACTCCACCTCGTCCGGGGACAGACCCAGGAACTCCGGGCGGCCGTAGGGAAATTTCAG
Organism: Callionymus lyra; assembly: GCF_982586985.1. Lineage (NCBI taxonomy): Eukaryota > Metazoa > Chordata > Actinopteri > Syngnathiformes > Callionymidae > Callionymus > Callionymus lyra. Next base: position 5,657,945 of record NC_141825.1, on the reverse strand, counting down.
CGGCGTATCCGAGCCGCAGTGGTGGTCTCCGTTCGAGCCTCCGGCGATGACGCCACCCATCAAGCTGGCCACGGCCGACCTGACGCGGGTGAGCATGTTGCTGCTGCTGGTGGTCGAGCTGCGGAGCTCCAGGGAGGAGAGGCGGTGCTGCTGCTGCTCTCTGTCCGCGAGGCGACGCTGCTTCGCGGCGTGAAAAAAAGACACAAACACAGCCTGAGAAAACACGGAAATGGATCTTCGCTCGCGCGCACACGCGCGCGGTCATGTGACGAACCGGTTGCTGCTGGTGGTGGGGTTTTTTAGCTAGTGGCACGAGCGCGGCTAACTGTTGCCAGAGGTCAAAGGTAACTGGTCTTGTGTTGCTAGTTTTCCTCACGATTATTAAAATATATATATATATATGGGCTAATTAATAATTTAATCAATTAAATCCATGTTTATAATTAAAAATATTTACCAATTCGTCTGTCATTGTTTACAGTGAAACAAGTTATTTCTGGATTAAGAAGTAGCATTTGCTAACCTGTGTCCTACTTTAAAAAAACAAACTGAAAAACTACAAGTTAAAGTTAAACAAGTTATTTCTGGATTAAGAAGTAGCATTTACTAACCTCCATCCTATTTAAAAATTGTTTTTAAAAAAACAGAAAAACTACAAGTTAAAGTTAAACTATTTATTTCTGGATTAAGAACAAGCATTTGCAAACCTCTATCCTATTTAAAAAAAAACAACAGAAAAACTACAAGTTATAGTTTAACTAGTGTGTTGCTTTAAGTGTGTGTTGTTGTGATGTTAGACTATTGTATCATCAGTGTGTATTTGTACAAAACTCTCTTTTCATTGGAATATTGATATTAGAAAATGATCTTAAGCTCCGCCCACTGAAAACACTTTCTGGAGATGAAATCTTGTTTTTAGCTAGTGGCACGAGCGCGGCTAACTGTTGCCAGAGGTCAAAGGTAACTGGTCTTATGTTGCTAGTTTTCCTCACGATTATTAAATATATATATATATATGGGCTAATTAATAATTTAATTAATTAAATCCATGTTTATAAATACAAATATATACCAATTCGTCTGTCATTGTTTACAGTGAAACAAGTTATTTCTGGATTAAGAAGTAGCATTTGCTAACCTGTGTTCTATTTTAAAAAAAACAAATAGAAAAACTACAATTTAAAGTTAAACTATTTATTTATGGATTAAGAAGTAGCATTTAGTAACCTCCGTCCTATTTAAAAAAAACAAAGAGAAAAACTGCAAATTAAACTATTTATTTCTGGATTAAGAACAAGCTTTTGCTAACCTTAGTCCTACTTTAAAAAAAACAAACTGAAAAACTACAAGTTAAAGTTAAACAAGTTATTTCTGGATTAAGAAGTAGCATTTACTAACCTCCATCCTATTTAAAAAAAACAAAAAAAACAGAAAAACTACAAGTTAAAGTTAAACTATTTATTTCTGGATTAAGAACAAACATTTGATAACCTCTATCCTATTTTAAAAAAAAAACAGAAAAACTACAAGTTATAGTTTAACTAGTGTGTTGCTTTAAGTGTGTGTTGTTGTGATGTTGGACTGTTGTATCATCAGTGTGTATTTGTACAAAACCCTCTTTTCATTGGAATATTGATATTAGAAAATGATCTTAAGCTCCGCCCACTGAAAACATTTTCTGGAGATGAAATCTTGTTTTTAGCTAGTGGCACGAGCGCGGCTAACTGTTGCCAGAGGTCAAAGGTAACTGGTCTTATGTTGCTAGTTTTCCTCACGATTATTAAAAATATATATATATTGGGGCTAATTAATAATTTAATTAATTAAATCAATGTTTATAAATAAAAATATTTACCAATTCGTCTGTCATTGTTTACAGTGAAACAAGTTATTTCTGGATTAAGAAGTAGCATTTGCTAACCTGTGTTCTATTTAAAAAAAAAACAAATAGAAAAACTACAAGTTAAAGTTAAACTATTTATTTATGGATTAAGAAGTAGCATTTACTAACCTCCGTCCTATTTAAAAAAAAACAAAGAGAAAAACTGCAAGTTAAACTATTTATTTCTGGATTAAGAACAAGCTTTTGCTAACCTCTGTCCTACTTTAAAAAAACAAACTGAAAAACTACAAGTTAAAGTTAAACAAGTTATTTCTGGATTAAGAAGTAGCATTTACTAACCTCCATCCTATTAAAAAAAAAAAAAAACAGAAAAACTACAAGTTAAAGTTAAACTATTTATTTCTGGATTAAGAACAAGCATTTGCTAACCTCTATCCTATTTAAAAAAAAAAAAAACAGAAAAACTACAAGTTATAGTTTAACTAGTGTGTTGCTTTAAGTGTGTGTTGTTGTGATGTTGGACTATTGTATCATCAGTGTGTATTTGTACAAAACTCTCTTTTCATTGGAATATTGATATTAGAAAATGATCTTAAGCTCCGCCCACTGAAAACACTTTCTGGAGATGAAATCTTGTTGACCATAACCACACCCACTTTGCTGTGATTGGTCAAGCACGGAGGTTTGTCAACGCGCGCCATCAATCCCGGAAGTCTCCACCTCCAAGGGACTCGTTGTATAAACAAAGCGGGCATTATTACAGCTGGCTGGAGGAGGAGTGAAGCCATTGTTATGTCATAATAATATTTCCCAGAACCTTACAGAGCTAACATTCTGAAGCTAATCATGCTAATATACAGTACAACGATCCTCGGCTGTGAATCTTTCAAAAGTTAATTTAGTTTTATCTCGGAGTCTGTTTTGAAAAACCCAGTGTTCGTTGATTTAGCTCCACTTTTATTCTGAACTAAAAAAAAGTTAAGCCAAAGACCAGTATAATATGTTTTTTTAATAGACTTGAAAATTGCGTCTTAACGTGTCACAGATGAATGTTACATCAGACGAAATACCACCTTTTTTAAAATAAAACAGCTTTCAGCCTGAAATATTCAATTGAGCAGAAACTATATAAATGCTTTATTACAATGTCCGGGCGAGAGGCGGGGGGACACCCTGGACAAGACAACCTGAATATATTTTGTATCTTTTAATAAAAAAAAAACATGTTTCTTAATTGATGTCAGTATTTACTTTAGCAAGTACAGATCTCAGTAGACTGTACTGTAGATTAGATGATAAATACTGATGAATTTAATTTAATGGTTTATTGATATCTACCAGGATACTCGGATGTCTGTAACACAAGGTTTATTCACAGAACACCAACGCAAGTTCATGCTGCATGTGATCAGTGCTGCTGTGGATTATTTCGCTAGATTGTATCATCAGCGTAACAAGTTTATGACCTAATTAAAAGATCTGGTTTCGGGCGAAGTCATGACCAAAAGAAAAAAAAGTAATTTGTGAGGAGCTTTATTTTAAAGTCTCAGATTTGAGCTGATATTTTCACCATTTTCTTACACAATGTATCATCTACAGAAAATACTTTCATCAATAGTGATCAGAGACGAAGTAACGGTCAGGTGACAAAGAGAACCAATGAGATTCAGGGATGAATGACATGAAGAGTAGACAATTGTTTATGTTATTCTAGTATTAAATATACCAAGGACACAATTTTGTGAATTTGTTTTAAAATGAAGAGGACCCAGGATAGAACCTTGAGGGTCTCCAGAAGTAAGTGAATAGAGTAAAAAAAAGGCCCTACTTGTGGACTTTAAATACTTTAAATTCCACTTTTTGTTGTGTCAATCCTTGCTAGCTGAAAGTATCTACAGTTTTATTTTTAATATTTGGATTAAACGTCAGAGTTTACGATTCTAATCGGATCTTTAATAGTGAAAACATGTTTTGGATGATCACTGATGACTTTCCCGTAGCACGTGTTGAAGGAACTTAAATGTCGACACAAGTGTATTTATTTTGACTCCTTTTAAATGTTGTTTTATTCTCTAGTGTCAGTTTGCTTTGGCCCAGAGCAAAGTCGGAACGATCCAGTCGGCTGGAGGGGAGTCGAGCCGAACCCCCGACAGGATGAGAGTCTAGACGTTGTGTGATGAGGTCCAACTCTGGAGAAGGAGCCTTCTCTCGTTGCTTATTAAACCATACGGCTCGAGTGCTCGAGTCGACACGGCAGGAGATGATGTCGTGTGAGTGTTCAGAGTGTCCTGTGCCTCTCATCTCAAGCAGCTGGGATGGAAACAGCAGGAAAACAGAAACAGAAAATCACAAAAATAATGATTAAAAGTGAAAAAATAACACATTGTTAAATAGATAAAAAGAGACCAAATAATTTCTCTTCGGGCTTCACATAGAGGTCAAAGGTCGTAAGCGGTCCATGAGCCACTGAAGTCCAGGTCTGATTGAGATCATATCAAAAAAAATCGGAGAATGTATTTATTTATTTCATGAGCGACCTTCGACTTTGTTTTGTTTCTTGAGTTAATAAAGAAATGGTTTCTCGTCGTCAATAATTAAGGTTCCCTCATTAAACAGAATCTGGTGTAAATATACAAGAATCTCAGCTGATCAATAATTCATGAGCAGACGCTCCATTGACCCAGTTACAAGCAGCACCTGTAGTGTCGGCGACGACGCCGGCTCAATAAATCGTATTCAGACTAACAGCATCTTCTTTGTACACATGAGAAATCAATTATAATGATATGGTTTAACAAGTTACGAGGATATAGAAAGTCCACAAATTCATAAAAAAAATTAATGAATGAATCTAAGATAGAAAATAAATATATAATACATAAACAATGATACTTATATAAAAGAGTAACTAATAAAAATAAATGTCACATAATCTAATACAAATAAATTATAATTAATAATTTTGTTTGCGTAAAAATAGACTTCATATTAACCAATTTTATTGAAATAATATAATCAGTATCAATGATTATCATTGCTTTACACTATTGCTGATTTACATTAAATTGTTTTTTAGATTTGAATGGTCAACAGTCATTTAAAAATAATTCAAATACTTTCACATAAATAAACTGGAAGAACCATCACATTGTTGTTGTGACCCTGGTCTCGAAAAGCGCTATATAAATAAATATTACTTACTTACTTACTTACTATTGTTATTCGTACTTTGAAAGTAAGTTAAAACATCGTCCTGAACATAAATAAGAAGCTTTTTTTTTTTAATCATGTCTACAGAAGCTTGACAAAAAAGAAATACTTTGAGTGACAAATCAAATTTACTTTCTTACTATTAAAAATCCTGCTTTTTCTTCTCCTGCCAGTGTACGACCAGCAGATGTCGCTAGAGCAGCAGAAACTACCGCAAGTCTACTCATTCCACGATCACGATGATCGCCGTAAATGTTTGTAAATAAAAATATTATTATAACATACTTCATAATGTATTTATATTAAGATTTTAAAATGTATAAGCTTATTATTCAAACAATATTTAAAATATAAAAAATGCGTGTAGTATACGTTAGTGTTTTGCTTTTATTTATTTTTTTACCACAACCGGGCTTATATCGAGGATGTTCGGTTTGTTTATATTTCTATATATGTGTATTTATATTTTTTATTTTCAAAGAAAATATGTGTAAACATATAATTAAAATATATATTAATATATATAGGAAGTAAAGGTACAAACAATGAATGAATTAAAACAGACAAATAAACATGGAAAGGTCATTATAAAACGTACAACTATTCTAGCCTTTTACCCCGAGAAGCTGCGACAGTCTACATACCTGTGCAACCCAGATGATAAATACATAAACACTGACTTCTCGACCTGGTTGCTGGGGTTGGTCATAATGTATTGGCTAAGTTGTTTTAGATAAACAACATGGTTCCATGAACGAATACAACGTGTCGAAAAGGTGTGAAACTGGGAGAAATGAGTGAAAAATATTTTTAAAAGTCAGAATGTTCTTCGACGCCAAAGTAAACCTGCCGACACCTCAGTGGGCTGTAGTTAGAATCCAAGTGTGTTAATGTGCACAAGGTTCCAGGCCGTGGCGAGGGAGGGGGTGACACCTCATGAAGGGGCCCCACAGTTACGACCTTCAGCACGGATCAGTAAATAACCTCCTTTGAACTCGATCACTGGAGGAAAACATTTGGTTATGAGCCTCCAGGGAGTATTGATATCATCATAACAACACATGTTGCTACCTGTTTGTGTTGTTTTGTGTTCCTAAAAAACATAAATAACTCAAAATATTGAATCAGCACAATCATACTAATGGCTACATTTGAAAAATAAAACATATACTGTATTCAATTCTGTTCATTTAAAGTAATTAAGGAAGTAATACATTTATATTTATATAGCGCTTTTCTAGACCAGGGTCACAAAGCGCTTAAACAATCAAAACAATACTAAAAAATATATATATACTTAAAAGGTCAAAATAACACCGAGAACAACACAGGAGCAGGAGATATCAGAATTATTATCAATCTAAAAATGAATTTACATCCTCTTCTCCTCTGGACACACTGGTTTACTCCAAGGGTCCAAAAACTCAAATTATTGTAGGTTTAATTGACCCTTGCATCTTAACTAAGGTAACCAGGATAGTTAATGGATGTCAGATAACTATATTATCTTGTTTCTCACGATATAAAGTTTTTCCACGATGTGACAAAACCAGAGCTGAATAAAACAAGATGAAGTGAGATAAAAAATAAATAAAGAAGTGTTTAAACTATGTAGATGGAGTTTAAGTCTTCCACGGGTTTGCTAACTGCAGTGTGAATTCTTAATCTGCTGAATGTGTAAACTGAAATACTTAAGTAAATGTGTTGAAACAGTTGAAATCATGGCATAAAGGAAAAAGACATTAAAATAAACTGAAAAAAGGTTGAAAAGAACAAGAAAAAGAAAAAGAAGAAGTAGTAGAATAGTAATAGAAGTAGAAGTATTAGTATATGTAAATGTAGTAGTAAAAGTAGTACACGAATAATAAGTAGCAGAAGTAGTATAAGAATTAGTAATATAAGTAGAAGTAGAAAAAGTAGTTCTAATGAGAGAATTAGAAGTAGAAGAAGTACAATTATAAGTATAAGTAGTAAAAGTAGTAGTAGAATTTGTAGTAAGAGTATAGGTATAAGTAGTAGTAGAATTAGTAGTAAAAAGTATAGGTATAAGTAGTAGTAGAATTAGTAGTAAAATAATTATTTGAAGTAGTAGTGGTATGAGTATAAGTCGTGAAAGCAGTAGTAGAAATATTAGTAAAAGTACAAGATACTAACTAAACTACAAGCACTCTGATCAATCAAGTGTGAGGAAAGCAACAGTTCAGGACATCAGAAAATGACCCGTCAGTGTTTATCCAAACTGCTCCAGGGTCTGTATCCTCGTTTGATAAATCACTGGCTCTGACCTTCTCCTGATGCCTGATGGATCCCAGATGTAAATATTTGATGTTGTGGTTTAATAACAAGCGTCAGTGGGTGAAGCTGCAGCTTCAATCATCCATAAAGGTGAAGCTCTGATGAGCGTCTCTTTGACAGGAACGACATTCATCCTGATCACAGGAGACAAAACCTTCCCTCGGCTGATTCTGAGCAGGTGAAGGTTGATGGTCAGACATTTTCATGTTAGTTCAGGTGAAAATAATTACAAAAAGACATCATTCCTGAAAGACTCGTAGTAGATCAGTTTGTTCAGGGTTTATGGTCTTCCAGACTTGTGATGTAGAGGCTGGTGGTCTGTATGCATGTGATGATGAAGATGATGAAGATGATGAAGATGAAGGTGATGAAGATGATGGAGATGATGAAGATGATGAAGATGATGAAGATGAAGATGATAAAGATGATGAAGATGATGAAGATGAAGATGATGAAGATGATGAAGATGATGAAGATGAAGGTGATGAAGATGATGAAGATGATGAAGATGATGAAGATGAAAGTGATGAAGATGATGGAGATGATGAAGATGATGAAGATGAAGATGAAGATGATGAAGATGAAGGTGATGAAGATGATGAAGATGATGAAGATGATGAAGATGATGAAGATGAAGATGATGAAGATGATGACGATGATGAAGATGAAAGTGATGAAGATGATGGAGATGATGAGGATGATGATGAAGATGATGAAGATGATGAAGATGAAGGTGATGAAGATGATGGAGATGATGAAGATGATGAAGATGATGAAGATGATGAAGATGAAGATGATGAAGATGATGAAGATGATAAAGATGAAGATGATTAAGATTATGAAGATGATGAAGATGAAGGTGATGAAGATGATGACGATGATGAAGATGATGATGATGATGAAGATGAAAGTGATGAAGATGATGGAGATGATGAGGATGATGATGAAGATGATGAAGATGACGAAGATGAAGGTGATGAAGATGATGAAGATGATGAAGATGATGAAGATGAAGATGAAGATGAAGATGAAGATGATGAAGATGAAGGTGATGAAGATGATGAAGATGAAAGTGATGAAGATGATGAAGATGAAAGTGATGAAGATGATGGAGATGGTGATGATGAAGATGATTAAGATGATGATGAAGATGATGAAGATGATGAAGCTGAAGATGATGAAGATGATGAAGATGAAAGTGATGAAGATGATGAAGATGATGAAGTTGATGAAGATGATGAAGATGAAAGTGATGAAGATGATGAAGATGATGAAGTTGATGAAGATGATGAAGATGAAAGTGATGAAGATGATGAAGATGATGAAGATGATGAAGATGAAGATGAAGATGATGAAGATGAAAGTGATGAAGATGATGGAGATGATGAAGATGAGGGTGATGATGAAGATGATGAAGATACATGTGTTACAGTGGAGTGATACAGTGGAGTGATACTGTGGGGTGATAGATAGATAGGTAAAACTGTATTGATCCCTCTGTGTAGTGATATTCTGGGGTGACACATGGAAGTGATCTAGTCCAGAGTGTGCTAAATTGAATGATTTCCTGGAAGTGACCCAATGACGACTTGTAACCAGAACAGAATCCACAGAGTCTTTCATGAGAAAACCTGGATTTATTTTTGAACCATTTCCTGTGAAGAGTCACCTGTGGAGCTCCTGAGTCACGTGACCTGCATGAGGAAGTTCAGACACATGTTGTTTACCTTCAGTGTGACCAACACTTTACCCATGATTCATGCTGACAAATACATATGATTTGATTCACTCTTTTCAGATCTACACACATGAAGACACACACATGTTGACATGCATCAACCTAGACGAGCGTTTGTGTCTGAGCTGCAGAATCTGAACCTTCTAGAGAAGCCGAGTCTAGACTTGAACCGACAACCTCTGGTCGGACTGAGAACACGATGAGTGACACGTGTGGTGAAGTCAGTCCTGCTCGAGACACTGTTCAGACCTTAAGTTCTGCCCAACTCTGTTTATCCTGAGGTAACACTTCACATCCATTCATGTATTCATCCAGCTATCCATGTATCCATCCAACTATTCATGTATCCATCCAACTATTCATGTATCCATCCAACTATTCATTTATCCATCCAATTATTGATGTATCCATCCAACTATTCATGTATCCATCCAACTATTCATGTATCCATCCAACTATTCATTTATCCATCCAATTATTGATGTATCCATCCAACTATTCATTTATCCATCCAGCTATCCATGTATCCATCCAACTATTCATGTATCTATCCATTCATTCATCCATCCAACTATTCATTTATCCATCCAACTATTCATGTATCCATCCAACTATTCATGTATCCATCCAACTATTCATGTATCCATCCAACTATTCATGTACCCATCCATCCATTCATGTATCCATCCAACTATATCTGTATCCATCCATCCATTCATGTATCCATCCAACCATTAATGTATCCACCCATTCACGTATCCATCCAATTATTCATGTATCCATCCAACTATTCATGCATCCATCCATACATTCATGTATCCATCCAACTATTAATTTATCCATCCAACTATTCATGTATCCATTTAACTATTCATGTATCCATCCAACTATTCATGTATCCATCCAACTATTCATGTATCCATCCAACTATTCATGTATCCATCCATACATTCATGTATCCATCCAACTATTAATTTATCCATCCAACTATTCATGTATCCATCCAACTATTATTTATCCATCCAACTATTCATGTATCCATCCAACTATTCATGTATCCATCCAACTATTCATGTACCCATCCAACTATTCATATATCCATCCAATTATTCATGTATCCATCCAACTACTCATGTATCCATCCAACTATTCATGTATCCATCCAACTACTCATGTATCCATCCAACTATTCATGTATCCATCCATCTATAAATCTATTCATCCGTTTTATTAGTTCATCCAATCATTCATTAATCCATCTATTCACCAAACGTTCATATATTCATCCAACTATCTTTCCATCCATGTATTCATCAATTCATCTATACAGTATCCATCCATCAATTATTTCATATATTCATCCATCTTTCCATCCATTCATCCATCCAACTAGTCATCCATCTTTCCATCCATCTGTTCGTCTATTCAAGGTATTAATCCATATTTATATCCATCCATCCATCTGTTTATCCGTCTACATTATTCATCCATCTTTCCATCTATCTATTCGTCCATCCATCTAATTATCTACCTTTCCATCCAATCATCCATCCTTCAGTCTCTTCATCCTTCCACCCGTCTATTCATCCATCATTCCATCCATCCATATTTTGTATGTTAAAAACGAGAAGAACAAAACATTCCATATATATTTTTATTAAGTCCAGGAGTTTAGAATTCTTTGTACCTTCACACAAAATATACATAATTCTCCAAAGTAAAAAAAACCAACACGTTTATTTATTTTTCAAAGAATCTTTATGTTTTCATTTTCATATTGTTTTTTCAAGGTTGTGAGAATGTAAATGTATTATAATGAATTGACCAAAGAAAGAAAACATTTTCTTAGTATGTAATTATATAAAAATGAAAAGTGTGGTTAAACAGATATATTTTCTTTGTGAGTTTGACCATAAAATGTAAAGTAAAAATAAATATTCTGATAATCCTACGACTGCTGGTTCTCACTCGCCGAGAGGTTACACACTCTCTGGATTCCAGACTTCTGGCAGCTCTTCCTGCTTTGACTGGCGAGATGTTTGAATAAAAAATGGTTCAACTTTGTGAAAGAAAAAAAATCCTCCAGAGACTCGTGCGGTGGAGAAGAACGCCATGTTTGTGTGGAGCAAACACGATCTCCTTATTTCAGTTGATTGAATGTGTGCAGAACATGCTGTCACATATATTACTCTTATTTACACACTTTGTACACACACATGCCAAGATACATCTGGACGTGCGTCCAAGTGTTCGTGTGGCACTTCGTGATGTCCAGGAAGCGAGGCCTCAGTCTTCGGAATGTTTGAAACCCAAGACGACATTCATCACCTGTGTGACGGGGCATCCAGATGTTTCTGGGCTCCAGGTTCGACCGTGGCCATGGAAGCAGCTGAGCGGACGAAAGCTGTGCTGCCCGGGTTACCCGGAGACTGTTGTTTTTCTGGACCGCGCTGCCTTGTGGACTCTATCTCCGACAGGAAGCTGGGTTCGGTGGCTCTGCAGGGAGAGAGTCAGCAGTTGTTACTCTCGCAACTATTCCAGGAAGAAGGAACGTTTCCCAGTGTAAACGCCGCGTCCAAACAAATGCATCATTAATCTGCTGACCCTCACACATTGTGAAATTTCCGGGGGTTATCGCCGCTTATTAGAGTTTAGCGTCAGCCAAAATCATGATTGTGTCTGCATACACTCACACACTTATCCTTAACCTTTCCCAGGCACATTAAAATTAGCCTACAGATGTTAACGTACACGGCGTCCATCTTGTTGTTGTTTTTTTTTACTCAAAGTTTAACTTTGATTTAGGAGAAATTCTCAATTGAATTTGGTAATTTCTTCAACAATTTCTGCTCAGATCTTGAACTGATACTTCTCATGCTTCTATTAAATTTACGAGCCAGTTAAAGAGGAGATTTGTGTTAGCATCACAAGTAAGCATCACAAGTTAGCATCACAAGTCAGCATCATGAGCTAGCATCACAAGTTAGTATCACAAACTAGCATTATAGGCTAGCATCACAAGCTAGTATCATAATCTAGCATCACAAGCTAGTATTATAAGATAGCATCACAGGTTAGTATCACAAGTCAGCCTCATGAGCTAGTATCACAAGTTAGCATCACAAGATAGCATAATAGGCTAGCATCACAAGCTAGTATTATAATCTAGCATCACAAGCTAGCATTATAAGATAGCATCACAAGTGAGTATTTCAAGTCAGCATCATCTCAATTGAATTTGGTAATTTCTTCAACAATTTCTGCTCAGATCTTGAACTGATACTTCTCATGCTTCTATTAAATTTACGAGCCAGTTAAAGAGGAGATTTGTGTTAGCATCACAAGTAAGCATCACAAGTTAGCATCACAAGTCAGCATCATGAGCTAGCATCACAAGTTAGTATCACAAACTAGCATTATAGGCTAGCATCACAAGCTAGTATCATAATCTAGCATCACAAGCTAGTATTATAAGATAGCATCACAGGTTAGTATCACAAGTCAGCCTCATGAGCTAGTATCACAAGTTAGCATCACAAGATAGCATAATAGGCTAGCATCACAAGCTAGTATTATAATCTAGCATCACAAGCTAGCATTATAAGATAGCATCACAAGTGAGTATTTCAAGTCAGCATCATGAGCTAGCATCACAAGTTAGCATCACAAGCTAGCATTATAGGCTAGCATCACAAGCTAGTATTATAATCTAGCATCACAAACTAGTATTATAATCTAGCATCACAAGCTAGCATTATAAACTAGCATCACAAGTTAGTATTTCAAGTCAGCATCATGAACTAGCATCACAAGTTAGCATCACAAGCTAGCATTATAGGCTAGCATCACAAGCTAGTATTCTAATCTAGCATCACAAACTAGCATAACATGCTAGCTTTAGAAGTTAGAATCATAGGCTAGCATCACAAGCAGGCATCACAAACTAGCATCACAAGTCAGCATCATGAGCTAGCATTACAAGTTAGCATCAAAAGCTAGCATCACAAGTTAGCATTATAGGCTAGCATCACAAGCTAGCTCTGGACCAGATTGCCAGATTTGGTCGTCACCTCTTTGCTCAGGACCGTCTGGATTCAGTCAGCAGAGAAGTCCGACAGCACCAATCACACAAACAAGAGTTAGAATCAGAGGTTCTGTTTACCCTCCTCTCCTGGACTGGTTCCACTCTCCCGACGTCAAGCGAGCGGCGTCACCATCACTCCGCCTGGGTGGAGGTCTTGGGGGAGTCCAGCTCCCTCCAGTTGCCGGTGCTGTTGGAGGGGCTCCGGTTGCTCAGCTTGGTCAGCAAGGTGGTCCTGCGGATGCTGCTGTCCGAGTCCTCCTTCTTGAAGTCGGGGTTGGTCTTGTAGCAGAAGGAGAAGCAGTGCAGGAAGTCCTGGAGAAGATGGCCGCTGAAGATCATGTAGATCCAGGGGTTGCAGCAGCTGTTGAGGCTGGCCAGCAGCGCCGCCAGAGTCACCACCGTGTTCTCCGAGTCTGGAGAGGAGAGAGACGGATTAGAAGTCCTGCCAACCATCTGGTCTACGAAGAACGTCTGCCAAGTCCAATCGTGGTGGAGGAGTAGAAACGAAGAATGTTGCACAAGAGATGATGATGGTTTTCTGGTGTTTGTCTGTTCCCCCGATACACTGGATCACATTCACAGAGGTCAACCAGAGGTCGAGGGAGACGGATGGAGACACAAACATGGAGGACAGATGGAAGAGGAACCAAAGAGATTGATGGAAAGAGGGGTGGGATCAATGACTAATAAAAAAGGACTTAAAAGATAAATAAATACATTTTAAGGCTGAGCACAAGCGTAAAATAACTTTTTGTTTGTTTTGTAACTTACTTTACATAATTACATTTATTTTTAATACATGTTGTCACATAATTATTTTCTCAGGTCTTTAATTTTAATTATGTTTTATTTTTTTTATTTTTTTTTATTTATGTTTTGCTGGATTTACAGGTGACAATGGTGGCTTCATATAAACCTTTCTTCCATATTTAAAATGTAATTAAAAATACAATACATTTCATTTTTTAAACTGAAGAAGCTGTTTTTAAAAATACTTGTAGTTTAGAAAATATTGAAAGACTCTTAAACAATAATATATACAGTATATATAGTATAATTTTTTTCTATTGCTTTAAAATGTAACTGTCCATGCATCGATTCATCCACCAAGTCGTCCCACTTTCCATCTATCTAGTCATTCATATTTTAATTTAATATAATTTGATATCATTCATCATTCATGATATCATTTATTTTTCCATTTCCAACTCCATCCATCCATCCATCCATCGATTCATCCGTAGTTTGAATTTATTATTTTAAATATTTAATTTATATATTAATTTGTAGTCTGGTTAATTTGTCAATTTATCTCAGTATAAATAAAATCCCACAAACACTTTCGGGGTCTTTCTCATTTTTCCTAGTGTTTTTTTTCTGAACTTAAGTTATCGGAACATCCAGAAAAAGGAACATTTTTGAAACTTTTCATGTGATAATTTAACAATTTCTTCTTAAATTCAAGACAGTATAATCCCTTCATTACGAGACACACATCATAGCGAGCAATAATCGATCAATGGAACCGTGTTTGAGTCGCAAACAAAACCGTTCGTATCGATCTAACGGTGTTCGGTTCCGCGCGTAAAAACCTTGGCGTGGATTTTACGCGCAGGTCCTCGCGCGCGCTCACCTGCCCACGTGAAGCTCTCGTCCCAAACCGACCACATCTGCACGGTGAAGAAAGGCGCCCAGCAGACCACGTAGGCCAGCACGATGACGAAGGTCATCTTCACGGTCCTGAGCTTGGCCCTGGAGATGGTGGAGACGCTGCTCACCGAGCTCTTGCCGATCAAGCCGCTCCTGGTCCCGCGGCGGCTCCTCTTGAAGCGGATGTTCCTCCAGATGGTCCAGCAGATGAACCCGTAGCAGGTCACCAGGATCGACACCGGCACCAGGAAGATGCCCACGGTGATCCACGTGATGTAGGCTCGAGCGCCCCACGGCGGCACGAAGTGCGCCCAGCAGTCGTGCACGTCCGGATCGGAACCGATCTTGCTGAGCGAGAAGATGAAGAGCTGCGGGGCGCTGAGGACCAGACTGCTGACCCACGTGGACACGATCATCATGTAGGAGCGCCGCGTGGGCTGCTGCAGGGTCTTCAGCGGGTGGCAGATGGCGATGTAGCGGTCCAAGGTCATCATCACCATCATGTAGGTAGACGCGAACATGCCCGTCACCTGCAGGTGCTTCACCACGCGGCAGAGAAGGTCCGGACCGTAGAAGCGGAACGTGACATCCCAGCAGAGCTGAGGGAGCACCTGGAAGAAGGCCACCACCAGGTCCGCCAGGCTCAGGTGCTTGATGAACAGGTGCATCCTGGAGGTCTTCTTCTTGGTGTTGTAGACGGCCAGCAGGACGCTGACGTTCCCCACCACCGCCACCACGAAGGTGACGCTCAGGACCAGGATCTCCATCTGGGCCACATGCTCGTCGCGCCCGAACGGGTCCGAGGCGTTCAGGTGGTCGTCGCTGCCGTTCAGGGCGGGGTCGAAGGTGGTGGGACTGGAGGTCTGGTTGCCTCCGTCCGGGAGCAGCGCGGGGTCCAGGGTGCGCATGGCGAGCGAGGGAGCTGGACCTCCGAACACCTCCGAACGCTTCCGAACTCTGTGAGGGTCTGAAGCCGCCGCTGCTGCTTTTAAAACGTCACTCAAAGCTTCAGGGGCGCGCGCCTGCGCCCGCTGCAAGAAGTCACCCGAAAAGAATACATCACACTTGAAAGATACAAACTTGATATTGTAACGAAGTTAATGGAAGAATATACTTTTATTTCAGTTAATTATGTTAGTAAGTTATTTGTTGGTTGATATAAGTAAGTTGGTCATATTTGATTATTTGTTATGTAGGTTTTAGTGTATCTTTTAAAGTAGGTTATTTGTTGGTTCTTTATTTTGTTTGAGTTTGATGCTTTTTGCTAGTTAATTAATTAGCCTAATTTAGTTAATTGCATGATTAGTTTTAGTTTGGTTTTAGTTAGTTGTTTTGTTGTTGTTTTTTTTTAGGTATTTTAAGTAATCAATACTTTTAGTTATTTGGTTGTTTCTACTCCGTACCCAGGGATTAAGGTGGTTAGGAAGGTTTGTGGGTAGTTAGCTTGTTTTATTATAGTAAATTAGTTTTAGGAAGTTTTGAGTTAGAAAGTCAATCATCTCAAGTTATTTGTTTTGTAGGTTTTTGTTTAATTGGTTTAGTTTAAGTAGGTTGTTTGTTAGTTAAAGTTACTTCTTAATATAGTTTGAGTTTGATGCTTTTAGTTTAGCTAGTTAGTTAATAAGCTAAACTAGCTATCTAGTTAATTGCACGGTTATTTTTTGTTTGGTTTTAGTTAGTTGTTTTGTTGTTGTTTTTTTCAGGTAATTTTTTTCAAGTACTCAATACTTTTAGTTATTTGGTTCTTTCTATTTTGTACCAGGTATTTAGGTGGTTAAGAAGGAGTGTAGGTAGTTAGCTTGTTTGATTTTAGTAAATTAGTTTTAGTTTTATTATTATTTCATTTTTTGGGTTGCTTTGAGTTAGTAAGTTAATCACCTCAAGTTATTTGTTTGGTAGGTTTTAGTTTATTAGTTTAAGTAGGTTATTTATTGGTTAAAGTTACTTCTTTCAAAAAGTTATTTGGTTTGTTTTATTGATGTAGGTAGTAGACAGGAAGGTTAGTAGACTGTAGTAGTAGGTTGTTAGCTAGCGTGTTTGTTTTAAGTAAATTCATTTTGGTAAGTTGGTTGGTTTTAGTTTGTTAATTTGTTGGTTGGATTTAGTTGAATAGTTTTACATATTTGGTTTGTTTTATTTAGTAGCTAGGTTTGTTGTAAGGAAGATTAAATAGACAGAGAGGTAGTTAAGTTAGCTTGTTTGTTTTAGCTAATTTATTAAGTTAGTTGGTTGGTTTTAGTTTGCTAACTTTAAAAAAAAATTAGTTAAGAAGGTTAATTAGCCAGTTAGTTAGGCTGTAGGTTTACTTATTTCTTCTTCATTTATTTTTATTTTAAATATTTGTTTAATTGTTAGTTGGTTTGTTTTAGTTTGCTAACTTTTTTTAAAATTATTATTTAGTTAAGAAGGTTAGTTAGCCAGTCAGTTAGGCTGTAGGTTTACTTATTTCTTCTTCATTTATTTTTATTATTTATTTAATTGTTAGTTGGTTGGTTTTAGATTCTTAAAATCTTGATTGATCTTGGTTTTATAGTTTTCATTTTATATTTTTATAGTTTTGGTAATTTGTTTGGTTTTATTAAGTAGGTAGTTATGAAGCTTAGTAGACAGGTGGGTTGGACGGTTAAAAGCTAAGTAGGAAGGTTGTGTGGTAGGTAGAGAGGTAGTAGCTAGTGTGTAGCCAAAGACACACACATAGCTAGTTTGTAGTCAAAGACTCACACATTCTTTACAGTGTGCAAGAAGCCCCCTCCTCACCGGGACCCTCTCTCTCTCCTCACTCCACCAGAGGTCACATGACACACAAAACAAGGGAGTGTGTTGACAAAAATGTTGCACAACAAACACACCAGATGTGGAAATAAACTTTTTTCACACTAACTCAATAAAACTCTGAAGTGGTCTTTAAAACGTTGACAACTTTCTTCATTCTCAACACGCGACGTGTGCAGAAGTTACACAATTTTCAGATCATCTCCGTGCAGTGTGTGAACATGTGGATCCAGCTCGTGGAGAAGAACATCTGGGATCATCTGACGGTGAAGGAACGTTATCTTTATGACGTCCAGCTTCTCTATTTACGCTGCTCTTTTCATTTCCGTCAACCTTCGCGTCACTTAAGGCACTTAGTTTCTGAAACTGCTGCTCACTTCAATGGCTCCGAAGTAATATGTTATTTCTATATTATATTTATTTATGTTAAACATTTTTAAATTAATGATCTTCCATTTCTTTAGTTAAACAACAAATAATCATATGTTGTTCATCATTTTTACATCACATTTTCTGTTGAGTGTCATTTTAAAAACAAACTGAATCAAGAAACAAACACAATTTCCATTATTTCTACATTCTTTTGTAATATAATTCGATAATGATTTTGTGAAATAATAATGAAACACAATTAAAATTAAAAAAAAAAAATTAATATTTAATTTTTTCAATGTTCATAACAAACATTTATTATTAAGATTATCATTACAACATATTTTTATTACATTAAAACGTTTTACTAATATACAATAAGATCTTCTTAAATACAATCTTATATCTTTAGTATATTTCAACAAAAACAGATTGAAGATGAGGATCAGCTCCTCCATGGTTGTTGTTGTGACTCTCAAAGCTACTCTTTTGTGTGTGTTTGCTTGTTTTTGTGGCGTCACTCTGGAAACGCTCCAGTCTACAAATTCCTCCTCCAGCCAGTTGTGATCACGGCCCATTAACACTTCCTGTGGTTCCGTCTTGTGGCGGCTCCGCGGGTCAAGGGCAGGAAGTGGGCCACGTTGGGCTTCATCTCCTGTTTTGCAGCAGACATGATGTTCTGTAATGGCTGCTGTTTGTCCTCCTGGACGACCAGAGTCAATAACCGGAACTCACGTTGTGTCACAGGCGGCAGAAGTGATTCTGTTTTTCCTGTTGTTTGAGAAGAAGCTGTCTCGCCTCCAGTTGATACTAAACTCTGCAGCGAGAATTCTGAGCCGCTCTAGTAGAAGAACTCACATTTCCCTGATCCTTAAAAACTCTTCACTGGCTGCCAGTTTCTTTCAGGATCAATTTAAAAATCTGGTTCTTACTTTCAGATCTATTCATGGTCAGACCTTCCATCAGTGATCTGATCCAGACTTACACCCCAGCTCGGGCTCTGAGGTCTGTGGATCAGAATCTACTGATGGTTAAAGCAAATTATTTTGTCATTTAATAATTAAGACATAAACGTCCTACCCATAGGGTAAGGTTAGGTTAGGAAGAACTTTATTGATTGATAAAATTGTTTTTTTTTTACCAAATATCCACAGCAAATACAGCAATTTTGTTAATTATGTTAATTATATGGCCCCGCCACAAAAAAGATAACTTCAATACATTTCTTGACTAAAGCAACATTTTGTTTGATTGAAAATGTTTTTTTTATTTAAATAACTTTTATTTATTGAAGCAACTTTTTATTATGATTGAAGTTACTTTTGGTTTTGATTTAAGTTAATTTTTTTAATGAAGCAACTTTTTTTTGTGATTGATGTAAAAAAAATGTGTGATTGAAGTAATTTTTTTTGTTGAAGCAACTTTTGTTTTTTTGTTTTTGATCGAATTCCTTGTTTTTATTGAAGTAACTTTTTTTTTTATTGAAGTAACTTTTTTTATTCAATCAACTTTTTTTTGGATTGAAGCAACTTTTGTTTTTGATTGTAGTACAATTTGTTTTTGAAGTATCTTGCTTAACAACATTTTCTTTGTGTTTCTACACAAAAGCACTATTGATCGTTCTGTAAAAGTAATGAACAAAAAAACCCTCACGTTACAAGAAAATTAAATAGAAAAATTAAATAAAGTATTCTGTCATTCTGAAATATAAATAAATACGAATATAAAAAAGGTAAACAACAACAAACAATATTTTTCGAATTTTGACTCAAATATAATGTATTTCAACAAACAATATTTTCTTATATAACTTTCACTCTCACAAACTTTATCAACGTCACTGGCCTCTTTAATATCAGTCGCTCCAACACGGCGCCGCCCGCCGCCACTTTAGCTTCACGCCATCTGGGTCACGTCTGCGACACCTCGTCTGTCATGATGTCACTGCCACACATCTCTTACTAAAGGTCACTGGAGGTCAACGAGTAAAAATACAACCAGAGGAAAACCAATACATGGATAAAAAATAAAAGGAATTATAGTAAAATCATTTCTGAAAGACACAAAAAAACAAATTTAATCACAAAAGAAATGGCTAAATATATGACAATAATGGTGCGATAAATATTATAAGTTGTATTTTATCCCTTTTTATGTATAATATTTGCAAGAAATAACTTTGAAAGACAAAAATATAAATAAAACGTCTTTGAATCTATTTTTAAAAATTGCGTGAATATATACTTGATTCGTTCATTCAAAAAAGTCTTCAAATTGTATTTTTAATGAATTAAAAAATACTAAAAATTCCAGCATTGGTTTGAGAACAAGACGCATCTTCATTTGTGTTTATCAAAGCCAACATTTCCTCTCAAATATCTGGGGGTTTTTCCGGATCAGAAGAAGATCCAGCGAGGATTTGCTCGGTGGGTCCCGAAGCCTCGTCTCTGTTTGCCTCCCTGATGAAGTCGTATAATGTCGAGGCAAACAAACGCTTTAATTCCCTGTTTACAGACCGAGTTATGAGACGAGCCAACGCCGCGTCCTTCTGTGAGTTTTATGCGCCGCTGTGCTCTCGGGCCTCGGGGGGAACAGATAAATCTGGACAAGAGTAAACACCGCGTTATGCTTTACAATGCTGAGAATCTGTACAGAGTACACAGTTACACAACGACGCCACGGAAAAAAACCCAACTGTACCGACTTTACCTGGAGCGTGACCTAATTACTTGTTCCCTTTTATTTAACGTGAAAGTACATGAAGTATATGTGACTTTATTATTATGGAGATTTTCATCAGCAAAAATACAAAATCTTAACCAGTGTAGCTATACTTGCTAGCGTGAAGCTATAATCGTATCTCTTGGAGCTAGGCAAAGACAATAGGGGCCCAATTTCTCTCCTCTACGGGGTTCCTCTATCACTAAAGCTGGTCCTCAAAACTAAGGATGGAGGCTCATTTAGTCACTTAGAAATGGGACGCCCCTTAAAAGCCGATCAGATGCCGATCAGAACCTGCAAGAAAGGCTCGAATGTGTTGATCTCTTCGATGTGGGCTGTCGGTAAGTTTTCACGATCATCAGACGCACAAGTGTTACCCGGAGAAGTTTTTACTATTCGATCAAAGGCGGGTATGTACAATATACTATTGTCGTAGGTTAGCTTAGCTCGCATTATTATTATTTAGAGCTTATAATCCATGTGTTTGTCTTCTCGTTTAGACTATTGTAACAGTTTATTTTGGTGTCGAAACAAGAAAGATCTGTCTCGCCTGCAGTTCATACAAAATTCTGAGCTGCTCTAGTAGAAGAACTCACTTTTATCCGATCCTTAAAACTCTTCTTTCTTTCAGGATCCATTTTAAAATTCTGGTTCTTACTTTCAGATCTATTCATGGTCAGACCTTCCATCAGTGATCTGATCCAGACTTACACCCCAGCTCGGGCTCTGAGGTCTGTGGATCAGAATCTACTGATGGTTCCTGAACACGCTTCAGGACCAGAGGAGAGAAATCCTTCCAGACTGTTGCTCCTAAGCTTTGGAACGATCTCCGTGTTTGATGATCTACTGACTCCTTCAAGAAACATCTTATAAGAACATTCTTATTTGAGCTTTTTCTTAATATTCTTGTTGCGGCTGTGTTAAGATGTTTATTTAATAAATAAAAATAAAAGCACACATTTTATAGCAGAAGAAAATGAAAAACACTGATAGATATGTGTTTTTATTAAAACAGAATCATAAAAATACCTGTTGTTCGTGTATTAAAAAAAACATATTAAATCAAACAGAAAAAGTGAGCAAAAGAAGATTCAAATAAATCAAATTTCCATTAAATGTGCCAACAAATAAAAACGTGATTCTCCGGCCGAGCTCTGAAGAAGATTGTTCTGGCAAGTGAAGCAAACTCCACATCATTGCTCCATAAATCTGAGCCGTGACGTTCTCTCCTAATATTATTACTGAGATAAGGAATCTTCTCGTCACCTATGGAGCACAAATCGTTCGCGGGATCATTTCCTCCGGGGCTGAAAATAACTAGCATACGCCACTTTTACCTTCTTGAGAAATGTGAGCCGTGATGTCGGCTCGACGATCATCTCGGAGCCTTATGTAACATCCTTTCATCTACAGATGTTTGTCTTTGTAACTCGGTGGACCTGCCTTGTTTTCCAGCTAACTATGTTAGAGTGACCTACTTTAGATCTTTAGATTTAAATCATTAGTATATATATAATTTTATATAAATGACATTTTTTGAAAAAAAAGGTTCATTCTTAATTAATGTTTTTTTTACACACAGAGTTTGATATTCTAATTCCAATAATTAAAAAATATTTGTCCTAAATTGAATATCTTTTCATTCGTAGCCTTTAGAATTGAATATGAAAATGTTGGTTTAACTAGACAATAGAAGGCGGTTGTAGCTTCAATTAAAACATATCCAACTATTTCAATATAGTCGTTATTTAATTCAATTATTCAAAACAATAATTAAATGCTTTAAACAACAAAAACATTTCAACAAAAACAAGTTTAAACATTGAAAACTTGTAATCCGACAAAAGCTAATACGCTAACACAACATAAAATCTGAAATAAATGTGACTTTGTATCCATCAGAAAAGAAAAACTTGCATTAGTTTCATGTTGAATTGTCAAGTAAATCATCTTCTATCATCCGATGATATCACTCGCCTTCATTTCCACACATCGCAGCTTCCATAACGTAACCGTTAAGTTGTGTTTTTATCTCATCATTCAGTTGCGAAAGTGTGGAATTACACCGTATCACGCCGTGTCGGACTGGATGTCGGGCGTCACGCCATAAATCAACCTTGTTGCCAAACGTATCTTAAGCTACTTCGACGATCCGTCAGCTGGTCGGCTTGTGCAGGCGAGCAACGCTGTGTCATGAGACTCATCGTGTTAAAGTAACGCTCGAACATAACGTAGTCGCACAAATGATTGATGAAGCAAAGTTTGACGCTGACATTTCTGCAAGTACTTGAGTTCCAGCATGTAATATTTCTGCCTGTAGCCATGAGCTCAAGATCGACTGTGAACACGTGTTCATTCAAACGTGATGTAAGTGGTGAGAGCGACTGATTTACCTCCAAAGTTAATGTGGAGATGTTGCAGTACATTATGGAAGCGAGGGGTAAGACAGGTTTGAGGCGAAACAGAAAAGTTCTCCCTACCCCCTGCAAACTGGTAGAGAACCCGCAACCTTCTTGATTCGTGATGTTCACACCAACTGTCTGATGGACCAGAGCTGTTCAATTTTTATTATTATTTTTTTCATACATACCGATTGAACAACTGTTCAATTCTGACTCTCTCATCCGCCATTTTCGACTCTCCACTAGCTTTAGACTCCCCAGCTGATTGACCTAATTTTTTAAATGCGAGACCAGCATGTCGCCAAGAGTCACTCTAGAATGTGGTGCCCATAGACCTGCAAAAGTTTAAAAACAAATAAACGGAAAATAATCTGGTTACCGTTTTTACCGTATCATTACTGTATTTTTCAGACTATAAGGCTCAATTAAAATCCCTTTTTTCTTTCAAAATCCACAGTTTACCTTTAAATCCATATACATATGCAGTGGTGGAGGTCGTTCACCTTGACACAAGGGATACCACAAACAGATTTGTTTTTGGCCCACCGGGTCACCTTGACTCAGAGACAACACAAGGGATACTACAAACACATCAGTTTTCAGGCCTTAGGGTCATCTTGACCCATAGACAACACAAGCTATACCACA
The DNA here is from genome assembly GCF_982586985.1 of Callionymus lyra. Taxonomy (NCBI): domain Eukaryota; kingdom Metazoa; phylum Chordata; class Actinopteri; order Syngnathiformes; family Callionymidae; genus Callionymus; species Callionymus lyra. The sequence goes on along the minus strand of NC_141825.1, from coordinate 5,634,210 downwards.
AACACATTTAGTTTTTTCGGCCTTGGGGTCACCTTGACCCAGATACAACACAAGGGATACCACAAACACATTCTTTTTCCGGCCTTTGGGTCACCTTGACTCAGAGACAACACAAGGGATACCACAAACACATTTGTTTTGGAGCCAACGGGTCACCTTGACCCAGATACAACACAAGGGATACCTCAAACACATTCGTTTTTCCGGCCTTCTGGTCACCTTGACCCTGAGACAACACAAGGATACCTTAAACACACTCGTTTTTTTCCGGCCTTTGGGTCCCCTTGACCCAAAGACAACACAAGGGAAAGCACAAACACAACTTTTGTGGGGCCAACGTGTCACCTTGACCCTGATATAAGACAAGGGATACCACAAACACATTATTTTTCCGGCCTTCGGGTCCCCTTGACCCAAAGACACAAAAGATACCACAAACACATTTTTTGTGTGTCCAAACACAAAATTTCCATGTAGAATACTTGCTTACTCACTGACTTACTTACATGTGCAGCTCTGTACAGATCAATGCAGGAGCTCACAGGGCTGAACAGCAGGGTTTCCTCACAGCCGCCCACACCAGCTCCTGCCGGGGCGATGAGAAGCTCAGCGGGGACTCCAACATGGGCGCCTTGGGACGTCTTTTTGAAAGAAAGGACGAGAGAGATGTTAAAGCCGTCCATTGAAAGTTGTTTGTCACATGCGACTCACTGGTGTTTGGAGCTCGACACAGAATTCAACTTTCACAGGAGATTTTGAGGAATTTAGGAAGTTAAGTCTGTAGCAGGTGTTCATGACTTCAGTCGATGAACCTTCGTCTGGAGGTTTGATGATTTCTGGCACCTATGTCGTTCAACAGGGAAGTTTAAGGAAGTGAAGTGTACGAGGGTGAAGGAAAAGAAAACTCCTGATCTTTTTATTTTATTTTATTTTATTTTATTTTATTTTATTTTATTTTATTTTATTTTATTTTATTTTATTTATGTTGAATTTATGTTGAATTTATGTTTAATTGTATGGTCTCCTATTTTATTTTAATATATTCTATTTAATTTTATCAATCATTTATATAAAAAATATATTTTTATTTATTTAGTATTATTATTATGTTTTAATTAATAATTCATTATTTATGTGCCATTTTATAGTCATGTCTCCTATTATATTTTAATTTATTGTATTTTATTATATGTTTTTAATCGATTTTATATTCGTTTATTTATGTTGAAATGGACAAGTTATTATTTCTATGTCATTTTATGGTAGTGTATCTTATTTTAATCTATTATATTTGATTGTATTTATCTTTTTTCATTTCATTGTTGTTGTTTTTTCTGTAATTTCACCACAACAAATTCTGGTTTTGTGCAATAAAGATTTTCTTATTCTGAAATGTCAAAAGAAAATAAATCTTGTCAATTGAAAAAAAAGGAACCCTGTGACTTAAAAAAAAAATAGACAAAATAATAGGACAAGATAATAATAATAATAATATTTAATTGTAAGAAACAATTAGAAATAAAAAAAATGAAAATTTGACTGTCAAAATCAAAATGTCATCAGATGATAAAGGGTTAAAAAAAATGTTGTTGGTTTAAAATATGAATTGCTGGTTGAATAAAAGATGGAGGATAAAAAATAAAATAAAAAAATGTTTACATTTTGTAAACAAAGGAAATACAAGAAAAAACATCAGTATTTGTTCTTTTTCACCATTTATTCTCTATTTGATCCCAGCTACTCGGGGTGAGAGCGAGAACAGTTTCGCTGAAGACGAGAAGAAACGTTGACGGATGATATTAAACTATATCACAAGATGAAGTATTTTCTCCAAAGATTACCTTTGATTGCTCCAGACGACATGAATCCTTGTGATCTCGTCCACAGGAAAGTGACTCATGTGAGCGGAGAACGACAGGAGGTCGTTTCATTAGCATGTTGTTTCCATCTCTGAAGGATCATTTACCAGGTTAGCCGCCGCTAAACCCTCACTCACCTCAGGCGCGTTTGATCCTTCAAGCCGAGCCACGGTTGATGAAAAGAGTCGTTCTTCTTCAGGGTTTCATACTTTTAAATTGGAAACAGCCACGTTTGATTATTTCTACTTCTCTGCTCACCGTCGCTAACACAAAATGAGCTAACATTCGTTAGCATGGTTAGCATTGGGATTATTTAACAATGTCTCACATGGATATCTACTATTTTCATCTTTTCTTACGTCACTGAGTTGCATGAATCTTCGAAAGTAATTTTTCCAACGGATGGATAAAGTTGTATCTTTGAACGACTTTATACCCATGCTAAACTAATGTGGCTAACATGAACCAATACTGAGATGGAATTAGGTTGTATAAACTTTTTCTTTAAGTATTATTTGTTTTTGACTTTTCTTTTTTTAGATGAAATTATTATGACGTATTATTAGTTATCCAGTCAAATCAGATTCTACCTCATCACCACTGGAGCAAAAACAAAAGTACTTTTGTAGGAGATTTAAATGATCTTCGAAAACAAACAACTATAAATATTACCTTTTCAAATTGAGATACATGTATATTCATCTTTGGAGCCTCGAAACAAACAAGATTCACTCCATTTGAGACATAAATCATACTTTTATCATTGTTTTTTAAATATCATTTTAAAATAAAAATGTTTAAATTTCACAGAAGAAATCACAAGTTTGTTATTTATTCAGATTTACAGAGGTTTACAGGGGCTGTTAATGTCACATCACAATTGCTGTCTTTTAACGCTTTCTAAGTGCACTGCTTTAAAGTACACTGATATACAATGTACATACTTGCACAGTGTGCACATTTGGACAGTGTAGTACTGTCTCAAATCAAACTCTGCTGCTACACACTTCACTTTCATCTTCTACAACGATTGTCGTTGAAACACTATCACTGACACTTGACAGAACTTTTATCAAATTGAAACGAGTTATTAAGTTGTGTTTCATTGTGTTATTACTGTTGTTTCGTAGTTAAATTAGTGTTTTCTCGAGACATTTACGCCGGTATCTGCTCCGTCAGTCACGTAGCTTCAGTTTAGCATCATCTACGTCACTAAGATGGAGGACGTTCAGGGTGGAAAGTGTACATCGATCCACACTCAATTTTTTGGGCCATTTGAGTGCTCATTGCGAACTACATTTTCACACTTGTGCACTCAAAATATTAAGTGTAAGATTTGGGACACACCCAATGACTGTAGCTAGCGCTGTTAGCAACTGGCTAAGATAGCATGTATACCATGTGGTTTAACGAATGAAAAAACGTTTTTAAAAGATGTTTTCACTGATTTTAAACTGCTTACATGTTGTCATGACATTGTTATGACAAATCGTCATAACAACAACATTCACTTCCTGAACAATGGAGTTGACAAATGAGGTGAACATCTGAACTTACTGAGAGAACTTGTTTTCTTCGTGTGGAATATTCCTCTCATTATTTTGTGCGTCTCGGCCTTTCACCTGATATTGACACAGTGAAGACAAACGTCTCGTCACGACTCACGGCTCACTCTTGCACAACGTCCTGCGGTCGAGACACGGGTCGAATATTCGTCTCCTCCGCCTTCTGTGCGTTTTTGTTTTTCCTGACTCAGCGTTGATGGATGAACTCGGGTTTTCTCTCGACTCGCTCGGAGATTCTGTCCAAAACCCATACTTGTGATCAAACATCTCGAAGGAATCCTTGGATGTTTTTTGCAAAAAAACAAATCTGGAGTCAATTTTCGGAGCAGAAATCCTCACTTTTTATCATTTGCATCAGATCCTGGAGCTCCAGGAAACGCTCTCCAGGGAACTTCAAACAGTCCAACCTTATTGACTCAAACACTTTGATTTCCCTCCGTGGCTGATGGTTTCATATCATCCCGTTCACTGCCGTCATCAATCCATGATGGGCTGGTTCTGTTTACCGAGATCTTACTTTCTTGTTCACGACAATGACCCGTGACCTTTGACCTTGGAGAAGACCGACAACTTGAATCATCAGAATGTTACGATGACAACGAGACGTTGACCCAGAAACTAGTTTTCGTTCTCAGAACTATTTATTTCTTAGATCTTATTCGTGCCGCACTCACAGGTTGTTAGCTCGGACAGCGACGAGGTTGCTGGTTTGATTCCAGCTTGAGGTGGATTTTGAAAATTTCCTCCGCTTTCCTCCCACAGTACTACTATACTATTGATGTTGTTGTTTTTCAGAGACATCTTCGTGTTTTAATGATGTTATTGTTGATGTTGTCGTAGAAGATTTTACTACCTTAATGTGTGTATGTGCATGTGTGTTGTGTGACTCTACTGTATCATCAGTGTGTGTCTGTTTGTCCAAAAACTCTTTTCATTGAAATATTGACATTAGAACATGATCTTGGGCCCCGCCCCCTGAAAACACTTGGTTTTTCTGAAGATGAAATCTTGTTGACCGTAACCACAACGACTCTGCTGTGATTGGTTGGTCAAACAATGTCACTGTGTGTCATCCATCACAGAAGACTCCACCTCCAAGGAACTCGTTGTATAAACAAAGCAGGCGTGATTACAGCTGGCTGGAGGAGGAGTGAAGCCATTGTTACGTCATAATGGACTCTCGTAACCTCTCGTTCGCCCAGATTTCAGAGCAACTTTATAAAGTAATAAGTTGAAAACATTGTCATGATGAGGGACTTACTGTGTCTTGGAGAGAAATAACTTTTACTACATGTGAGGAGAGTTTAAGTTTTTACATTAGTCGAGCATGAAAAAAAATATACACTTATACATAACATTTTTCTTACCCATGTCTTGTATGAGGTTTCGTAGTACCAGAGAAGGTGTTCAAATATTTTGTGATTATTTTTTTTTTTCCATTTTGTTTGACTGTTGAGTTGCTCTTGGATTGAATTTCCAAATGTGTTTTAAATGTGTCAAACATTCTCAAAAAGTCTTGAGATGAACCTGCTTTAAGCTGCTTTAAGCAAAAGTGTGAAAGTCTGGGACCCTCAGCAAGATGTTTTGTAGTGGCCCCTCTGACATACTCCAACAATCCTCTGTCACGAAGAGAGAGCCGTGGTAAATTCTCTTGTCTCCTCCGGCATGAGACCTAGTATCAGTTGAAGCTTTAATGTGAATCCCAGAGCTTAGAATAAAAGGTCAGGAATTCCAGGGATGAGGAAAAAGCAATAAATGTGTTCCGTGAAAGAGTGGTGTTGAAAATATCAAGCAGGCGACGTCAAACGCATTTATCGCTTTTTATTGAAGACACTATAAGTGAGTGCGAACCAAACACGAAACAGACCTCGTGGATTAAAGCGGAGAAGAAATGTTCGGAATGTGAAAATCGATCCAATAATTCTTGAGTTAAAAACATTATTCTAATGTCAGAGATGAAGTGAGGAGCTCAAGTCATCCGGGAGAGATTCAGATTTTCATCTAGAGAAGCTAGTTAATGGCATGTACCATTGGGAGGAGGCCCTAGGATGGACCCAAGACGTATAGAGACTCTTGGCTCTTAAATGTGAGCGGAAAAGACTAATACGTATCTTTCTTTTAGCCTCTTGTCAACTTGAAATCAAAGTTAAAGTTACATAAAAGTGAGTTCCTGCTTGATATGTCATCATCAAATGTGCAACACAACCTTCCTCATACGTGTAAATAATAATGTTTTAATTTTCATTTCCCAAAAATGTAAACAAGAACAAGGAACAATGGACCAACCTGGCAACAGTTTCCAAAGCATAAAGATGTATTTGGCGACTTTTAAATGTACTTCCTCAGTTTATTTCCAGGAGCCCAATGAGGATTCTGGGGCGACGTTTTTTGGACTCTTTGTTTCAGCTGCGGCCACTGCAACCTGACTTCATGAGTGGACGTAATTTACAGCAATATTCCTTTGTTCTATTTTTACAAAAATGCATGTCCATGCTATTGTAGCAACTGGAGATCAATGCTGTGTTCCAAATCGTGCACTTCTCCAAGTGCACTGCCCAACAGTACACTGTTATACAGTGCACTTACTATCTCAGTGCGCAAATGTGGACTGTGTAGTACTGTCTCAAATCAAACTCTGCTGCTACACACTTACAGGAAATGACTCGACAGCTTCTTTTACTACTACTTTTTAACACTGATTGTAACCAGTCGTTGAAACACTATCACTGACACTTGACAGCACTTTTCTCCAATTGAAACAAGTTATTAAGTTGTGTTTCATTGTGTTGTTATTGATGTTAAGTTGTTTTGCGGTAAGATCAGTCTTAGCGACATAGCTCTAGGCGTAGCGTCATCTACGTCACTAAGAGGCTGGCCTTTGAGGGTGGAAAGTGTCCATCTATCCACACTCAATTTTTCTGGCGGTTTGAGTGCTCTAATTGAGTGCAAATACCACACAACATTTTTACACATAACCCAGTGTGAATGCACTTGTGTATACAGAATGTAAGTGCAGAAGTGTGCGATTTAGGACAAACCACAGTTGTTTTCGTATTTGTACGAAATGACACACTTAAAAACAAAATTGTGAGTGCTTGCTATGTAGACAGTAGACAATAGTAGTTATTTCCTGTCTGTGTAGGAATGTTGGCCTAACAATCTTAAAATATAGACCATGGGTGTGTCCCAAATCGCACACTTACACTTCATATTTTAAGGGGAACAGGTGCGTCCCGATGAGCAGTGTGCGAAAATGTAGTGTGCAATAAGCACTCAAATGGCACATTTAATTGGTCAGAAAATTGAGTGTGGATTGATGGACACTTTACACCCCCAACGACCGCCATCTTAGTGACGTAGATGACGTTAAACTGAAGATACGTCACTGACAACATGTCTTCAGAGCAGATACCGACGAAAATGTTTGAGAAAACACAAATTTTAAAACAAAACAACACAACAACAATAACAACACAATGAAACACAACTTAATAACTTGTTTCAATTCGTGAAAAGTGTTGTCAAGTGTCAGTGATAGTGTTTCAACGACTGGTTACAATCAGTGTTAAAAAGTAGTAGAAGAAGAGGCTCTCGAGTCATTTCCTGTAAGTGAGTACATAGCGTACTACATTTTCACACAATGCTCAGTGTGAAATCACTTGTGTGTACTCAAAACATTAAGTATAACTGCAGAGGTGCACGAACTGAGACACAGAACAGTTGTTTTCGTCTTTGAACAAAATGACACTTAAAAACATCCCAAATATGGCAAGTGCTTCCTGTGTAGACAGTAGTAAATATTTACCCGGAGTACTTCCTGTCAGTGTTGGAATTTTAGTCTAACAATATTAAAATATATAGACTTGTTTTAAATGTTCTAAATTCCACCTGTCGAAGGTGTCCAAGAGGGACGTCACAGACGAGCAAGTATGGAGGTATTTGGATGTTTTTAAGTTTGTCTTAAGATGAAGACGAAGACAACTGAGCTCCAGTCACTACGTTAAAATGAACAAACATTTTTTTTCTATAACTCCAACAGTCGTCCACGAGTAGAAAACGAGTTTGAAGAGCGAATCCGACCAAACCTCAGGTGGTTATGTGTGTGTCGTGAGGAGCTGTAGGCGACAGTTATCGTCCTCCTATGGCGAGAGGAAGCAATAAGAGCGTTTAGGTCCAATAACGAATGTCTTAAGGAAGCAATAATGTTATGTAAGCACAGGTTGGAAGGTTCAGTCAGATAATTAAATCCATGCCTGATAGATGGACGGCGAGGTAATTACAAACAATCACAAATGCCAGTTGTTCGAGGGTGGAAGTGAATCCCTCAGAGAACACAGAGAACACATTCCAGCTGAGAGGAAATCATCATCCAGACCAGATCGTCTCGTTTTATAGGTCCTTGGACGGAGGAAACGATGGTCGGGATCAGTCGTTTGTTGTGCGAAATGTTAATGGTTTAAAATGGTTTGAAGGTGTTTGTGGTTATTCTGGAGTTTAAAAACATAAAAAAAAAGTAATTATTTCCTTGAACATGTTTAATTGGATTTTCCAATTTGATTGGGTTGTTTTGGGGTATAAAGTAGTCCTTCGCTATATCGCGGTTCCCCTCTCGCAGACTCGCTGCTTCGCAGATTTATTTTAGCGTAATTTCGCATGCTTTTTTTTTTTTACAGCATTTAGTATGAACGTGCATTGTGATTGGCTAAGGGAGAACCGCATATGTGTTCTGCATCCTGATTGGCTAAGTGTGTTAGTGTGTTCTAGAAGTCCGTTGGTACTGCTTCCCAAAAATAAACCAGTCAAGCCGAACAAAAGAAGTTGTTGTTAATCCTGTGACCAGTTTAATATAAACCGACGCATAGGAACGAGCCGGATAAGTTTTGGGAACTTAGTTTTTGAAAACCAGTGCGTCTAACTACCGTCAAGATGCCAGAAAGGCTGAAAATAGGTTTTGATCTTTGGTTTCATTTACTAATATTGTACTTGTTTTTTTTTTTTATATCTGCGCAAGTTTGAACTTTGACAGTTTAAATAAGAGAGAAATGTGAGAAAATGTTAAAAATCTGTCTGAGAAAAGTGTATAAAAGTGTGATGTTAGGGGTTTTACGGCCTTAAAACATTGTATAATAATTGTAAAAAATAAAGCTGATTACTTCACGTATTTAATCTATCGCAGGTTATTTTTAGAACATATCCCCCGCAATAGACGAGGGAAAACTGTACTCGTTTATTTAAAAAAAAATAGTTTGGATGTAAACTACATTATGAAACCACGCCGTGAAGAAGAAGGATTTCTGCTGTTTTTTTCAAACCACGTCAGCAAAACATGGATCTAAAATAGATTTAAAACCTCTGCAGATGTTTCCACCACGTGCCCACACACACCTGCCTGAAGTCCTGGTCCACGTCCTCCAAACACACTTGTTCACCACCAAGTAAACAATAACTAGATTGTTCACTAAAGAATCTCTTTTTGTTTGGATCCTTATCAGGACCTCCTGGTCTTCAGCTCGTTTCCTTCCTGCCCCGACGTTTTTTTCTGACACATTAGCAGACCTTGTTTTCAAGTTTATAGACGAGCCTCATATTAACAACGTTGATTTTATGATGTTATAAAACTTTCTCTGGCACGAGCCCTGAGCCTCTCATGTGAGTGATGACAGCACAGTGATGGCAAAATAACTTTAAAGTTCAACTAATGTGTGTATGTGTGTGTGTTGTTGTGATGTGTGACTCTATTGTATCATCAGTGTGTGTGTGTTTGTACAATATATAAACAATATACAAAATACTGACATTAGAAAATTATCTTAAGCTCCGCCCACTTAAAACACTTCTTGTTGACCATAACCACACCCACTCTGATGTGATTAGTCAAGCATGGAGGTTTGTCACCGCCCGTCGTCAAACCCGAAAGTCTCCGACTCCAAGGGACTCGGTGTATAAACAAAGCAGGGCGTGATTACAGCTGGCTGGAGAAGGAGTCATTATTACTTCAAAATGGACTCTCGTAACCTCTCGTTTGCCCAGATTTCAGAGCAACTTTATAAAGTAATACCAACTATTTTATTTTGAATTTAAAAGGTTGTAAATAAAAACAAATTAATTTATGAAAGTATTGTTTTAATTTATAGAATAGAAATATACCAAATTCTATGTGTAAAACAATGCAATTTGTTTTGACAAAATTGTAACTATATTCGAATAAAATTATTCAATAAAAACAATTTGAACTTGTCAACTTATCATATTATTAAATTAAATCATTCAACAAAAAGTTATATTCTTAAAAAATAATATATATATAATATTCTTGTGGCCCTGATATACTTTCGTAATCAATAGTGCTACTAATATCTATATATTGTTGTTAAATTTTAGGCAAAAATGTAAAAATATTGTATATATATATACTGTATATATATATATATATATATATATATATATATACAATGTTATAAATTATTAAACAGTTTATGATGAAAAAGCAGCAACTATGTGTTTTAAAAAAAAATGGGAGTCTCATGAATTGCAATAGATCTGCGTTACTACAGTTTTACTGTACACATTATTTACGGGCCGTAAGTTTAAGGCTTAGTTTAAGACACGAAGGTCAACGTCACTGAGTTCAACTCGGCTAAACACACACGGTAACGACCGTCTCAACAAAGAGACGTTTCTTTCCGGCGGTTCCCGGTGTCAGGGTTTTTCCCGACAGGTTTACAGGCCGACATTTATAACCGCCCGTCGTCTTGTTCTCGTCAAGTTTATGGACGCTCGTGTTCACGCTCCTCTTGTTAACGATGTTGATTTTAGATCGCAATCCTAAAATATTTTTTTTTGTTCCGAGCTCCGAATATAAATGAAGTCCAGTAAAGGCAAAGTGACTTAGAGATCATTAAATAGATACAAGTATATTTAGACGATATAAACCAGCTTTATTTACGAGCCGGTTCCACTGTAACTATAACACAAGCTCATCAACAAATGTACTTCCGGGTCAACTTACTAAATACATTTGACGAACCAACAATGTGTTATTCTTTCTCAGAAGGGATTTAATGTGTTATAAATAAAAGATGAAATACTTGAAAAAAATTAAATCCAATAATTAAACATAAAAGGTTTTTAGCACTTTTTTAATATGTTTAAATTAACAATTGAGTACATTTCAAGTGCACCTGAGGATTTTATTAACAATGAATTCAGATTTTAATCTATTTGGTCCATCATGATTGAATTATTTTGAAATGTTTATTTTTTTTTTTATTCATTTCTAATGTAAAAATGTTTTCCTGAAATGAAATATTCTTAATGCGTGTCATATGTGATTAATTTATTTAGAAGTGTCCTCAAAACATTAATTTATATTTTAGGAAGCTGGAGTTTTCTTGCAAATTTGTATTATTTTTCTAGAGATTAATGTAATATATAAAATATAATATGAGGTTGATTATTAAAACATCACATTTTTTATCTATGTTGCACATATGACATTGTCAAAGACGACAGGTTTACCATGCTATAAATCAACAACTATATTAGTTATATAGTTACGGTCAAAGACTTGCCTCAGTGCTCTTCTATCAACTACTATCCCACTAAATATGAAATTTAAATGTATCATTTTCAGGAAATTGATCATTAAATCACCCCATTTCCGTCATATATTGTCAAATATTTGTGATGCTGAAGCTAAACGGAGGCGAGAACACCAGTGTTCAAATTTGAGGGTTAGTTTCCACGTCACCTTCAGCTATTTAGGAACATTTTAACTTCCCCCCCGACAGTGTTTGTTGGGGCCGATAATGTGTTTGCACAGGACACAGAGGGAGCGCTGGATACACAGATTCTATTCATAGCAGGAACACGTAAAAGGCTCACTTTGCTTCTTTTTTTTATTGTTTCCGACGTTTGGGCTTATTTTGTCTGACCTCATGTAGGTCTGCAGAGTGTTGTTGTTGTTTATTTACACCCCAGTGGTTCACACTTCAATGGCTTTCGTTGTAAAATAAGTGACTCAGCAGCTTCCACTGAGGATCCTGAACAACTTCGTCTGCGCCTCCGTCTCCTTCACGGTCACGTTTATGTGAAGAATAAACTCAAATCATCATCAAATAAAATTTCACAACCTGCACGAGTAAGAACGATGTGAATATTTCTCTCCGTCAGATCTTTCTTCTTTTGGAAGTAAATAAAAAAGCCTGTCAGGCAAATGAAAAAAATGGAAATTTATGTTTTGTTTTGACGTGGCCTCCCTTGCAGCAGCACACTCATCTTCTTCACGGTTAAATCTCTCCCAGGGTTCGTCTCGCTGTCGCAGATTCTACACGTGGTGAAGGAATTTTTTGGCAGCTTTGCAAAGTCACGCTGCTAAATATTCATTCTCTTGTCAAACCAGGAGAAAAAACAGTGTTTGTTTTCCAGGAATCCTTCGAATGCGTGAGCTCCACCAAACTTCAACATGTTCTCACTCTGACACACCATTCAATTTATATAGTTTTTTGGAAACTACTGGTTCTTTCGTGTAATTTTATCTTTAAAAAAAAGTAGCAGTGGAATATATTTCTCAATTTACTGTACTTTATTTTTATTCTGATTTACTAGAGTTTCTTCTACTGTGCTCAAATATAAAATACTAATGTATGTAATAAAGTATTTTCTCTTTTTTCTTTACTTTTATCTTTCTTGTTTTCAACCCAACTTTCCTCTAAATTTATGTTAGAATGGACTGTTTTGTTAATAAAGATTTTAGTCTTTCATTACATCATTGTTAGTATTTGTTTTAAATAATGTTAAGAAACTTTACTTAGTATTTTTGTTCATATTCAAATGATGGCAATATAATCATTTAAAAGACAGGATCAAAATAACAGTATTGTTGTTTAGTTCATTACTGCTTAAGACCTTGGCTCCCTCATCGGGTTAAGTGATTAAGTTATTTAAAGAAACCGTGTCCTTGTAAAAGCCAGTAAAAACTTAGTGTGATGGACTTTAGAAAATTGCGAAACGGCCATAAATCATTGTTTTTATATGATAAATTGTGCTTAAATTTAGATAATCAATAAATCGAGAGTATATCAATGTTTTAAATTAGAGTGGAACGAGTATTATGTATTGCACAACACAGATTAATTTTTATGGCTCGTAAAATTGAGCGAAACAAACGGTTGGTTCCTCAGAATGACTTGTTTTATATGAACACGCTCACAAGAAATGATGCATGTGCAGAAAAAGGTGAATCTGTAACAGGATTTTTACAGTGACCTCTCTTCAATTCATCCCCGACCGCTGCAGAGCAGAAGATCCATCTGTGGCGACGAAGCGTCGCCGGCTCCTTTAGCAACATCACGAGACATTAAGCTGTCATCAGCGTATATAGACCTCAGACCCGAGTCCAGCACGAATCCATAGGTGCCGACCGCATGTTTCTGTGGGAAGCTAAACTGCGCTCGTTCGTCTTCGCTAATGACTCGACGTTAAAGCTGTCACGCCTTTGATTTGTGAAGATCATTATGGCATTTTTGTGCGTTTGAGAGCATGAGAACTGGATAATAAACGACTGTTTTTTGATCTCTTACACGTGCAATCGGTGATGAAACCATAAAATCTCACGTTAGTCAGAATCAGTTGTTAATAATGATCTTTATCTCCCTCTAGGAGAAGGAATGTGGAAGATATGTTTGGGTAACGGAGGAGGAACATTAGGAGCAGATATGCAAGTGGTTAGCGCTGATATTTTCACGCGTCTTTGCTTCACAATGAATTAAAAATAAACAAAAATCGCCGACAAGTTGAGATTCCTTAAAACGCTGTTTGTTTTCACCGCAAACTGAGGAAAAAGTTTTCTTTTTTTATTTGTTGGAACATCATCGAAAGAGTCAAAAATGTTTTCCTGAACGAAATAAAGGTTTGCAGCCAATAAACAACATAAAACAAAAATTAAAATTATATTCAATTGGGCAGAGTTTGTTTTCATGTCTTAACAAGAAGGATCTGTCTCGCCTGCAGTTCATACAAAACTCTGCAGCCAGAATTCTGACCTGCTCTAGTAGAAGAACACACATTTCTCCGATCCTTAAAACTCTTCACTGGCTGCCAGTTTCTTTCAGGATCAACTTTAAAATTCTGGTTCTTACTTTCAGATCTATTCATGGTCAGACCTTCCATCAGTGATCTGATCCAGACTTACACCCCAGCTCGGGCTCTGAGGTCTGTGGATCAGAATCTACTGATGGTTCCTGAACACGGTTCCGGACCAGAGGAGAGAAATCCTTCCAGACTCCTAAGCTTTGGAATCATCAGAGATTTTTATTCGTGCAGGCATTTTCTGGGACTCCTGTGTTGTTTTCGGTGTTATCTTGACCTTTTAAATATATATTTTATTGAGTATTGTTTTGATTGTTTAAGCGCTTTGTGACCCTGGTCTGGAAAAGCGCTCTATAAATATAAATTACTTACTTACATTGCCTGCTAATGCTAACATGATAAATGCTAACATGTGAGTTGATGTAAATACACCTTTTTTAAACATTATCTTATTTTATTTCATAAAACATTTAAAAAACAATACAACATCATAGTGTAAACGTGGCTTAAATCTCAACCAGTATCATGTTTTTGGTCGTGGGAAACTCAAGCAGACACGTTGGGAAAACAAACGTGTGAAGAGGTCCCAGAATCATCAGCAAAAATCGGTTCAATATTTTCGTTCCCGCATAAATCGTGAGATTTTCAGACACTTTTGATCGAATCTTCAGTCCACATTTCTGGCTTGATTTTCCTCCCGACAGCCGCCATGTTTCAAACGGTCATCTGTACCGTGAAATTGCTTGTTTTCGATTCCCTGGAGTCATGAACGTTCTTATTTCCGACCTTCCAAGAGACGACGTATCTCTGAAGAGTCATGGGAACAATTGATTTCATTCTCTCTAAATTGTTTTTTGGGTGCCATCGAGGACAGGAGGAAGCGAAATGACATCAGCCTGGTTAATACATCAGAGATATTAAAGTAGCTCGGGGGCTCTTGGGAAGTTAAACGTGGTTCATGGTTATTATTGCGACCGTTATCTGGCCCTCGTTCACAGATAGGAATAGTGAGAGTGAGAACATCAGGTTACGTGTTTGCCAATGTGTCCTTTCTTAGACCACGATTGTTCCACCTTCTTTAGTTCTGCCACGACACACTGAGCCCAACAGGTAACTCTGTACTGGAAGATGAACCGAGACACAACCTGCTGCGAGGTTTGTGAGCAGAGCAAACTGGTCATGTGAGCTACTGGCATTACATATAGTGCTTTAAATCTTCTTTTTATCCACCTTTTTACTTTCTACAAGCAAGTATTTCAGATTGTATATATATGTATGTGCATGTGTGTTGTTGAGATGTTGTGACTCTATTGTATCATGAGTGTGTGTTTGTACAAAACTCTCTTTTCATTGAAATATTGACAATAGAAAATTATTTTTTAGCCCCGCTCACTGAAAACACTTTGTTTTTATGGAGATTAAATCTTGTTTAACCACACCCACTCTGCTGTGCTTGGTCAAGCATCAAGGTTTGTCACCAGGCGTCATTAATCCCAGAAGCCTCCACCTCTAAGGGACTTGTTGTATAAACAAAGCGGGTCGATTAAAGCTGGCTGGAGGAGGAGTTATTACGTCATAATGGACTCTCGTAACCTCTCGTTCGCCCAGATTTCAGAGCAACTTTATAAAGTAATAAGTTGAAAACATGGTCGAGTTGAGGGACTTACTGTGTATTGGAGAGAAAGACTTCAACATTTCGCTTAAGTTGACCTTTAAGCAAATAGATCTTTATTCATCTTAGATGTTTTTTCTTTAACTCAATAACAGATGTGAACATTGGGATGTGAAAACTTTAAGTGATACATCACCCAAAATTCAAAATTATACTCAATTTATATTACTGTACCATGAATGCAAATTCATATTTTCTTAGGTTTAGCTTGATAGCATCAAAATCAGAAACAGAAAGATGAAGCACAGCAAAAAATAACATTTATTATTTGACTTGAATAATATAACCGAAAGCGACACAATTTTATAAATAAACACATTCTTCAAAATGTAATAATAACATTGCATTTTCATTCACAAGGCCAAACCTTGTGTACTTGGAGTGGGATGGGGAGTCAGAATCCAGTACTGCGAAGAGATGATTTTCCAGGTACAGTGGTGACACTGTCGGTAGTGACCTTTACGGCTACACTTACTTTCAAGTACTAACGCATCTATTTCTACCAACTTTTTATTGCAGTAAATGGAGCGTCAAACCAAGATGCCTCTGTTCCAACCCCTGATTCAAGTACACGTATACAATTACTATAATTACATTGCATTTACAGTTTTTATGTCTTTTTTTAGCCTCTGGAAACTGCTCAGAAACTGCTCAGCACTTTGTCCAGCATTATAATGGTTAGTGAACCACTTCACTTCCTATGTGTGTTGTCCAAGTTAAAACATTTCGTTCGAGGCTTATGTGGAAGCTCCTCGGCCGAGTCAGTCCAACTGAATAATGATGGTAGACCAACTTGGTAACATTTGGATATGTATTGTCTAGAGTTGTTGTTATATAGGTTCATTATATTTGGTTATTTCTGAATAAATTATTTAAGTCTGATAAAAAAAATGTAACAATGTATTTTAAGACTTTACGTGTAATTTCATTCTGTGTTTTAAGGTTCAGCTCCTGAAACAGGGAATGTTCTGCAGTAAAGAGCAAGTATTATGCAAGTAGTATAATTTTTTTTCATAACAATTAACTATTAACAATTATTCAGATGAAAAAAACAAACAAAAAAAAACAACTACATCATTTTAGAATTTGAACTGTCATTCTAACTAATAGAACAGCCTTTTGACATTTTTGTTTTTTCAGCGTCTGCTCGCCAATTTGACCGGAAACTGTTAGCGTTGCAGTCGAGGGACACAGAAGTGTTTCCGCTGTGCACCTGATAGAGTTGCAAGTCAAAGGAAGGAAAATAGCTAAGAGGGCAAATTGTTTAAGTTACATAAGTTGTTCAAGTAAGGATTTTATGTTCCATAATTGTGAAAAACATTAAGATGTTACAATGTGTTAATGTAGTTATTTAGAATTATTTTTCTAAATGACTAAACAAATAATGGACTTTTCATTTTGTCATTACATCATGCAGTGAAACAGCTGTTACGTATGTGTGAATTTTGTTGCAATATGTTAAGATTGCTCCAAACTTGTCTGTTAGGCAGATGGTAGTGAGATCACTTGATCACTTCATTTTCTAGTTTGGCTTGCAGCTCGTTTAACTATAACTTGAACAGTGTAAAAAGCATTTTTATATAAAGAACATTAAAAGCATACAGAGGATGGATGAAAATGTTAAAATGGCCTTTATATAATGACATGTTGTGTTATTGTTAGAATTGGTTTTGAAACCAATGTTTTTCTGAATGTTGATATTAACATAGTTGAAACAACATTGGATTCAATGTGAGAATTGATTGAAAATCTAATATTGTTTCAATGTTAATCATAGCGTGCACTTTTCAACACAGTTGATCACCAGATCCTGCTAAGTAGACTGAGGGATGAAGTGGGACTGTCTGGGTCTGTGTTAGAATGGTTCTCATCTTACCTTTCTGGGCGCAGTTTTAGTGTATCTGCCAATCAAATGAGGTCTGAATCGGCAGATCTGTTGTGTGGAGTCCCTCAAGGTTCTGTTCTGGGTCCTTTATTGTTTTTGCTGTACTTGATTCCCCTCGGTAAAATCATTCTGAGATTTCCAGATGATTTTTGCTGATGACATCCAGCTCTACTGCTCTTTTGATCCAACTGAGCCCCAGAGGCTGAACAGCTTAGTCAATTGTTTGCTAGAAATCAAACAACGGCTGAGTGAAAACACTCTACAGCTAAATGTGGACAAAACTGAAACACTGGTGATTGCTCCTGATGATAAGGTTCCAGGGTTGAGTCAGTACTTGGGTGACTTAGGTCAGTCTGTCAAACTGAGCCTGAGAAACCTGGGTGTTGTATTTGATAAAGACATGTCTCTTGTTCGACATTGCAGAAAACTGACCAGAAACTGTTTCCTTCAACTGAGAAAAATCTCTAAACTTAGGAAAATGTTGTCGGAACATAATCTGGAGCTTGTAATCCATGCGTTTGTTTCTTCTCGTCTGGACTATTGTAACAGTTTGTTTTCATGTCTTAACAAGAAGGAGTTGTCTCGCCTGCAGTTGATTCAGAACTTACTTTCAGATCTATTCATGGTCAGACCTTCCATCAGTGATCTGATCCAGCCTTACACCCCAGCTCGGGCTCTGAGGTCTGTGGATCAGAATCTATTTATGGTTCCACGCACACGACTCAGGACCAGAGGAGAGAAATCTTTTCAGGCTGTTGCTCCTAAGCTTTGGAACAATCTTCCTCTCTCTTTGCGCTTGATGGAGTCTACTGACTCCTTTAAGAAACATCTTAAGACGTTTCTATTTGTTCAGGCTTTTCCTTGATTTTCTGGAACTCCTGTGTTGTTCTCAGTATTATCTTGATCTTTAAAGTGTATATACTTTTTTGAGTATTGTTTTGTTTGTTTAAGCGCTTTGTGACCCTGGTCTGGAAAAGCGCTATATAAATAAATATTACTTACTTACTTACTTACTTACTTACTTTCAATGTACGTTTCATCACATATCAACGTTGAAAGTAACCATAGATGGTATCAACATTGGTTCAATGTAATTTTGCTAAATGGGTATGATTTACAAGCCAAAAATGAAAAGGAAATGGAACATTAAACAGTTCAGTGTTTAAGGGCTGAACACCGTTTACCATGATGAACGTTCTCTGCTCTCTTTCCTACCAACAGATCCGTCAAAATGGCCTCATTACGCGAGTCTTATGCGAAGTCAAGTGGTTTAGCAATCACAGGTGCCGCCTCACCCGTGACTTTGACGGAGAACACTGGTGTATCCAGTGCAGGTACTGATGTGCATTCTAGATGAGCGCCTTAACCAGGAACGCTGTCACCGGGACCCTTGTGTGCGGATCATTACAAAATAATGCCTGGCGCAGCTACAACGATGTGTTTTGCATGTGAATGGAAACATTGAGGTGCAGAGAGGAAAAACAGATTATTATGAGGGTGTTTTTAAAAGGATTATTGATGTGGAACAAAAGAGGTGGTTTGTGGCTTTTTTGTTTTTAATTCTTAGACAGAGTTGTGCGACACTAATGGAACACACACTTGTTATCTCATTCAAAAGCGAAGCAGATGAAGAATAGCTTAGTAATGGATTTAAAATTGGTAAATACTCACGTAAAAACATGTAAAGCCAAACATCTTTGAAAAGTGTTGCTGAAATAAAAGCTTTTCTTAAGAAAGAAATAATGATTTTAATAACCGAGGAGCAGATTCGTCCTTTTATTTCACGTGTCACGAACACAGCCGTTCTTTCTAATAAATAAAAGATAAATCTTTGTAATCTCTGGCCTGTTCACCAGCTGAGGTCTGGAGAGAATCGCGGAATTAAACCCCTCAAGTGTTGGAAGCTCCTGTTTTTCCCTTTCCAAGCTTGACCCGATCCCAAACCCTTATAACCACCAGAATGTTTGATCAAAATCATTCAAAGATGTTTGCATGTCGGGGTTGCTTTTCACAAGAATGTCTGTCTCAAAACAGATACACGGAAATGAAGCAAGCTAGTAAATATATTTGTTTTTTTGGTTTTATTCTACAGTAAGTGCAGAATATCAAGTATTTAAGCTGATATGTAATTAAAAAAGTTAAAACAAAACTAAGCTTAAACTTCCTGAAGCTTTCATTGGGATTTTATCAGTTTTAATATTGATTCACAACTGCAAGCTAATGTTCCATAAAGTGCTAGCTTGATTAGCCTTAATGCTAGCTATTGACATTGCTTAAAACTTATTTAGCCAGACAAATTTTGATTTTAGTTTTTCACCAATAACCATTACTTACTTACTTAGTTACTAACGAGTATTTCCCCTTTTGGGACTAATAAAGGAAATCTATCTATCCGTCACTAAGTAGACGTGAAAACATTGTTATATTGACTTCGTAACTTCTTTGGAATCGTGTTTACCACCACGATGCTACGATATTGATTCACACCTGCAAGCTAATGTTCCGTAAAGTGCTAGCTTGATTAGCTACAATGCTAGCTAGCGACAATGCTAAAAACATACCACGCCAAAAACCACCAAGTAGACATTTATTAAATACCTTTAAAAATAGTTTCATATTGACTTTGTAACCTCTTTGGATTCGTGTTCACCACCAAAATGCTACGAGTGTCGATATTGAGTCTGGAGCGTTCATGGATCATGTATTAAACTTAAACTGAATTCATTATCTCTCATCGTCAGTATCGTCACAGCGGCGAAGCAGCGTAGGAAGGATTAGCGACGCTCAGGTGAATCCACGCAACGGATCAATGCGAGGAAGCGTTAAATGTCTTCTTGTTTCTACTTAAGTCGTTGAGCGAAAGAAAAGGCCATCGTGCCACTTCCTGTTCGAGATAATAATGTGTGTTAGTGATATTGGCATCGTTCACATCGATACAAGGTCATGGTGAGCAACTCGGATTGAAATTGTCCGTTGAAAACAAGAAGGTTTTATTGTTTTCATCAACCTTCAGGAAGACAATTGCTATTAATCATTGATTTGTGTGTTTATTTTCAGTGTTGAATCATTTTTTTTGCACCTAAACTGGACCAGTTTACATCAAGAGTTGGTCTCTTCTCTGACCTTCATCAGCAGAGAATTTGAAAATCGAATTTTTGCTTCTCTAAATCTGAGGCCATGGTTCTCAGTAAGTACAAAGCTGAATGTCCTCTTCGAGTTTTGTAACTTTTATTTAGTTTTTTTTAACTGGACAGAGAAGATTTAGTGATTCAACAAACCGAGGAATGAAAGGAAACTCTTGTGCACAGAGTGTAAGTAGTTCACGTTGTACTTTTGTTGGCTCATATACGTGACGCAAAATCCAGCCAGTCATAGAACATGGTCCTTATAAAGGAACGCACTTGTTAAACAACTTTCCTGGTTTCCTTCTTCAAATATAATGACAGCTTCGAATGACTTCACTCTTGGCTTCAACCGAGACCAACTCGGAGTTCCTGAACACCCTCTATAATGTAACTAATGCACTGAAATGTCGAGTCAAGAGTGTGTCACCGCATTTTATTCATCACTATTCAATCAGTTGTGCGTTTATACTCACAAGTACTGTATTCAAAATGTTTAGGCTGTACAGTAATGGTTGTTTTGGTTGTGGTCGCAGCTGAAAGGCGTTCATTCTACACAAACCGTGAAGTCACTCGCAGGGTTGTGTAGGAAAACATCTGGACACGCTGGCTCATGTTGACGGAGGCGTCTGGTTTAGACTCCGGACTTCTGGAGATCTCAAGAAGGGCTTCTGCTGATAAGAGATTTGTTTTTAAGGAGGTTGTTTTGGGTTTAGCTCAAGCTCGGAGACGAGATTCTTGACCCTGGTGTCACTAAACTGTTTATTTGAGCCGAGATTACCATCGTCCAGACGCTGAGGATCGCCAAGTATCGATAACACATGTTTGACGAGGTGATGTTTCACTTTTTAAAAGACATAAATATATTTATTTTCACATAATATTGAGCAAAAGTCAAACTCAAAACAATCACAAATTACTAGTGTTGAGCGAGAACAGAGCTGTCGAGAAAATGAAAGATTTTTATCATTCAAGGAATTTATATCCATTCTTGATCTCTGTCAGGGGCAGCGATATGAGATATAGGGATACTGTAGTAACAAGGATATATGTGTAGTATTGTCGAGTACTCGACTCTGGTGTTGCAGAATTTACAGACCACATGACTCTTGACGAAGTCGTAACTGCTTTAATTTGTTTTCAGACCAAAATATGTCCAAACATCCGCTTTAAAAGCTGCTGGAGTCGACTGTATCCTCTCGTCCTCAGTCATTTCAGGGATTTAGCAGGATTTTAGTGTTCCTTTAGCTGTGGAGGAGGATTTGACTGCTGCCACCAAGCGACCGGGAGTTTGATTGCAACACAAAAATGATTAAACATTTTTAATATTCGCATGTTAATTGTAAAAAGAAATTTACACACACATTAAAGCTATGGTTATAAAATATGATTTATACCAATACTGTGCTGTCAAACATCGATACAGTATCGCGGAAAAGAATATCAGGATATATCGATATTTCCTAACACACCTAATATTTCCGATAGAAAGTAATCAGATCGACTAACACTCATTCAGTAGGGAAAAAAAACGCTGTAACAGTGGAAAAAAAACCAACAAGATTATTAGATAAATCTTTAAATGTTATTTATATGTGACTATACTGTAATAAAAGTATTTGCGTCACAGGAAGAAATAATCTCAACTACAGTATTAATTCTTTGGAGAAAAAAACAGTATTGACTTACAAAAAAAGCAGGACAGACAAAAAATAGACATTATGTTGGTAATTTTTGAGCCAATATGTTGTGAATAAATATATATATATATTTTTTATTTTATAAATGTAAAGGAAAAGTCTGTTCCTCCAATCAGCCAATCAGAAATCAGTCCTCCTGGTGCTGGATTCTAAAGGTAATATGAATAAAATTGATTTTAAACCATGGATCTGATGTTTTATTGGATGTTTTTAGCAAAGCATCAAGGGGTATTTCACCAGCAGACGCATCCAGAGCACACTCTGCCTTGTTTGCTTGGTTTGAACATCCATGACGGTTTAATGTCACGTTGGATAAGCGTTGGACCATCAACGAAGGCGCTACGTCCACGTCCAGATCCGGTTTGGACCATCAGCAGACATCGCTTAATCTATTCCCGATGAGATCACAAACCAGTTGAAAACCAGAGCCTTCTCTGGTGAGCCTGCGAGGGCGAATGCCTCTTGGGGTCTGTTGAAATTATCCTCATATGTGGAGCAGATGGAGAACATTCTTTGTCTTCGCTTGACGATCATTCTTTGACTAAAAAAGGGGTGGAAAGGAGACGGACAAGTAACAATATGGCAACGAGCGTTATCTAAGGGACGCCTGGTTGACCCCAGTGGGAACATCAACCTCTGTTTGAAGATAACTGTGTGATATACTGTGAAGGTAAAGGTGGTGGGATTCGTCTGCTGTTTGATGTTGAGCGACTCTCCTGTCTGGAAGTAAGCCTGGCGCCCTCTGTGTGTGAGGCGTGAGGACCCGAATCATGTGACTAATCCACTCATCTTCAAATCAGGGTATGGAAGTGTTACGGGGTCACTGGAATGACCCCTGAAGTGTCTAGACTTTCTTAGAAGTCAGATTTCATCTGGATCCTCGACTTCAGGCCCGTTCTCGGATCCTGGTCTTCCTGGTCCCATATCTTGGTCCTTGGTCTCTAAACTCTGCAGTGACAATTCTAAGGCCGCTCTAGTAGAAGAACTCACATTTCCCCGCTCCATAAAACTCTTCACTGGCTTCCAGTTTTTCCTTACTTACTTACTTCATCGCTAGCTTTTCGTATCCTAGGTAACCTTCATCATTCCCTCTAAAAACACTCACACTTTCGGGTAAAAGTTGGTTTAAGTGAGTTTCCTTTGTTGTTTTTTTTTTTTTTTTTGGCCCACCTTTATCAGTACCAATGTCCTATACAGTCAAATCTGATTGGTCATAAAGTTTCTACCACCAGACATTACAAAGAAGAGTGACGCTAAACTGGAATCAGGTGAAAGGGTGACCATGGAGTCGAGCGTTTCATATCAGCCGTCGGTGGAATCTAGAACTCTATTTTAGTTTGGCGTTCGGAACATGTGACCCGTGGACACACTGAACTGAAGACCCTGATTTCAATCTACGTTGTCCTTGAAATGCACCGTTCAACTAGCTGTCATTAAAGGATTATATAACTTGAAAACAGAACAATAGAATTAATCTTTTCATGCCACTCAAGTGTTGAAGCTAAATTCTAAATTTTAAATCTTTAAAGACATTTTGTGTTGGTTAAATAGTTATTTTTATATAAGTTAACTCTTGGTAACAATTTCTCTGTTGCTTATTTTTCACGCCTGTTTTCCTTCCATCAAATTTGTCCCACTTTTGCTAACAAGCCTGAAGGTGTCGTGAAAATCCATTCACATTTTTTTTTTTTTAAATGTAACAAAACGACCTGCGTCAAGAAATGGTATATTTTTTCTCAGGAGAACTGTGACCATCTCAGGAGTAGGTGTGAGATTCTCTGGATCCGTCACTCGGCGAGTGTCTGATCTCGAGGGTCCAGCAGTCAGACAGGAGAGACAGGAGATAATGACGACATGTTATAAATGTAGACTCTTCCTCTCCAAGATGCAGTAAGTCCCTCATCATGACCATGTTTTCAACTTATTACTTCATAAAGTGGCTCTGAAATCTGGGCGAACGAGAGGTTACGAGAGTCCATTATGACGTAATAATGGCTTCACTCCTCCTCCAGCCAGCTTTAATCACGCCCCGTTTTGTTTATACAACGAGTCCCTCGGAGGTGGAGACTTCCTGGATTGATGACGCACGTGACAAACCTCGATATTTGACCAATCACAGCAAAGTGGGTGTGGTTTTCAAATTTTCATTTTCTAATGTCAATATTTTTCAAGAGAAGTAAAAAAAAACATTTGACCTCACGTGTGCGAGCAAAGCAAATGTAGCCGCTGGTAAACATTCCCGTCATGAGGAGAAAACACCTCCTGCTTTTTTCTTTCTGCCTCATCAGCGTGATTGACAGCCAACACTCGCTCCCTCGTGACGACACACAGATGTCAGTGTGAGCCTGGATTTGCTGCTGCAGGCTCTCCAGGAAAAAACAACCTCGTCCGTAGATTCTGGATCGTCGACCTTTTTACCTCCTCAGAGAAGCCACTTCACGCTCGCGGCTTGTTTTTGCTCTTGACCGCTTGTCTGCCATGAAATACTTTATTAAACATCCGAGGCCACGACATTGAACTTTGAGTGAAACATGCTGGTTTACATTCAAATTAATGCTATGAGTTGATTAGAAATGTTCTTTGTATTTAAGTTTTCATTCATTTTAAGACTCATTTGATTCATTTTCTTGCTTCTCCTGACACATATAAATAGTAAGCTAATTTGAGTATTAAATGTGCCCTTTTATTCAGTTTCAAACCGTTTAATTGTGTTGAAACTTTAGTAAGGCTGTGTATTGGCAAGAATCTGGCGATACGATACAAGCCTGGTGTATCCTATCTTTTTCGGTCATTACATTAGATTAGATTGACCATTGCTGCCATTTTGCCGGTTTTGTCTTTACTTTGGCACGGAGGAAATGACAAACGTTGCCATCTAGTGGCCGGAGGTTTAATTGCACCACACAAATTAATAAACGTGTGTTAATTATACATTTACAAATAGTATGAATGTCTTCTAAATACATACTATTGAAATATAATCCACTAAATAACATGAGTAAAAATGCCAAAGAATAAAAAAAAAAAAAAGATTCATCAGTATGGATATATAGTGCTCTCGAATATCAATAAAGTGTTGCGATATATTGATATTCTTTTATACCCCTAATCTTTACTAGATTAGTTCAAATATAGTAAATAATTATTTAATTAATTTGCTTTATTATTCTATTTTTGTCTTTAACTAATTACTGTGATTAGAGGAAAGATGGGAGAGATATTCACAGTGATTTAATATGGATTTCAAAGCATAAGTTTTTCGAGATCTGTTTCTAAGATGCGATTAATGTTGAGGAACGACGTGTAAATCCATTTTAGCTCAGGAAGTGACAGCCTTTAGGAAGTTTACATGGAGATATCCTCTTCCAGTGATTGTCTTGAACTTGTTTGCATCGACCCCGGCATGACAGGACGAGGTGAGGAGAGGGACAACGATGAGCCAGAGTTCAGGAGAAACATCCAGAAATGACGTGGAAACGTTATAGACTTTGACTGATGGGTCGTCAGGAACCTTACCACATGATCAGTTGTATAGTTTGACTCAACAGCTACACTTGCCCCTTTAAAAAAAGACTAGAACCATCTTCAACCTGGACAGAACTTTCTACCTTTCTCTGACCGAGAACCATGATATCCGAATCAGAGGAGAGGTCAAAACTACAGGATTGACAGTTGAAGTATTTCATCCTGAGTCTTTCATAAATGGTGAGATGGAAAATACATGTGGAGGTTGTGTGTGTTTGTAGCTTCTGTCCAGGGGGTGTCCCCTGCCTCTCGCCCAAGGTAGCTGGGACAGACCATGTTAACAGAAAAGTGTGAGAGAAAGTAGTCAAGATCTAGAGGAATCTAAATTAGGAGTGTGTATCGCCAAGAATCTTGAGATAAGATACAGGGACAACGATACTATATAAAGTGATACTGTGGTAACAAGTATATATTTGTAGTATTGTCGAGTACTTGACTCTGGTGTTGCAGTATTTACAGACCACATGACTCTTGACGAAGTCGTAACTGCTTTCATTTGTTTTCAAACCAAAATATGTCCGAACATGAGTTGACAGTATCCTCTCGTCCTCAGTCATCAACGGGGATTCGTGGGATTTAGTTTAATCGCAACACGAACATGATCAAATGCTGTGAATATTTTCTTGTTAGTTGTGAATAATTATTAACACACTTTATTGAACAGTAAACAATAAAAGATATATAGAAATATTTTTAATTCAATTGAAACCTGAAAAAACGAAACGGTATCGTGGAAATAATGCTGTATCGATATTTTCTAAAACTAAATCAACTTGAGTCTTGTATTAACACATGTTTTGTTCAAACAATAACAAGTAATACGTGTTGCTTTGATCAACATCTTCAGATCTCATGACTCACTCTGGGAGCTGAGGATTAGACGAGATATAACTTTATTGATCTCCAGGGAAATTACTCTGGGAAACCACTAGCCGACACAAGTCGCACGTTAAGCATGACACGGAGGCTCATTCACTGGCATCTGTGTCTCAGCCAAAACTCTCCATGCAACATCTGGATCAGATTTCCTTCTTCTTCTCATCCCTGGCCCGGCTGGGAACTGAACCCATGTCCGGAGAAGCCACACCAATACTCAGCGGACCTGTTGGCGCTCAGATGACCATGAGAAATCGTCTCGGGAAGGTTCAGAGGTGCAGCGTCGGTGCGGGACAGGAAAGGCCTGAATAAACAACCAACAATAACAACAAGGACGTTGATGCCAAAACAATATTGTTGATGTAAGACTCGTGAATTATCGTCCCATTGATGCTTTGCAATTATGGTAAATCAAATTTCCTCCAGACTATCGTCGCCACCAGCCGAGTCATTGGGTGCAAACAAGTCATTATTTAAAGATAATAATATAGTAATAATTTGTTTGTATTGTAAATAAAATAAATATACAAAATAAAAATGGTATTTAATTGTGATGCTTTGTGTGAGGTTTTTCTATTTCTTGTGAGTCAGATTAATTTAATTTAACGTATTTTATTCATTAATTATTTATAAGCAACATTAGTGTATTAACTATAATTTATTCTATTTTAATTATATTATTTTTATTATATATTTTTTTCTTCTGTAAAGTCACCATAAAAAATCCTGGGTTTTGCTTAAAATGACAATACAAGTTTTTGATATTAGTTTAAAAAAACCTTTTTTTTAACAGAATTGTTATTTTTATGATTTTTTTCATAATACATTTTAATTTTTAATTAAAGTAGTTAAAAAAACCCACGTTATATTATGATTGTGAATATTTTGTGTATACCGTCTACGAAGAGCAGTATAAAAAGTACTGTAAAACAATGAGGTGTAAAATAACCCACTCATTATTATAAAACAAAAAAGATAAAATACCTGCTTTTTATCCTAATTTTATCCAAATAAAATGACGGAAATATTGATATTCGACGGGTGAAATGTTTATTTTGATGAACCTACAAAAGTCTGATTTTTTTTATCATTAAATAAAAAAGTTCTTTGTTTGAAAACCAGAAAAAAGAGTTGAAATGATTAAGAAAAAACATGAAAGATGTTTGATTTAATGGATACATTATTGAGTAAGATGATCAGATTGATTATTAAATATTGTTATTTTATAACAGTAGAATAAATTTAATGATATTATTATATTTGAGGTTTGATACTCACAGTAAATGACACACGAGAGTATAACAAAAAGCAGCCAAACGTATAGAAACGTCTCTTTCATATCCTTTAATTCTATCAGCATCATCCAGACTCTGGAGCTACAGCTGCACTTAAAGCCAAATCATGTTCCGACTCCATGTTGAACTAAGTCTAACCCGCTCTAATCAAATATGAAGCCGTTGAAACGATTATGATGCTCTTCATGTCTTGTATGTACCGGCGGAGGAAGACGGTTAATAACACAGTGGGAGGATGTCAAGCTGCCAGAAAGGTCACCAGGTCGAGCCGCACGGGTGGTGGTTAGATTCTCAAACCATCGGGAAACTTGTGATAATAATGATAATTTGTGATCGTTTCCCGCTCGGGGGTCCACAATAACTTGTGGGGAATTATAATCAGGGAAAGAGCAACAGCGCCGTCGGAATCTTTTAATTCTTGAGCTTCCAAATGCCGGGTCTTAGACAAACATTGTGGACGCTGAGGTTTCTACATGTTTGTAAGTAAGTAAGTAAGTCATTTTTATTTATTTAGCGCTTTTCCAGACCAGGGTCACAAAGTGCTTAAACAATCAAAACAATATTCAATAAAGTATATACTTTAAAGGTCAAGATAAAACTGATAACACAACAGGAGTTCCAGAAAATCAAGGAAAAGCCTGAACAAATAGAAACGTCTTAAGATGTCTGGAAGGATTTCTCTCCTCTGGTCCTGAACCGTGTTCAGGAACCATCAGTAGATTCTGATCCACAGACCTCAGAGCCCGAGCTGGGGTGTAAGTCTGTCAAATCACTGATGGAAGGTCTGACCATGAATGTTTCTGAAAGTAAGAACCAGAATTTTAAAATGATTCTGAAAGAAACTGGCAGCCAGTGGAGAGTTTTAAGGATCGGAGAAATGTGAGTTCTTCTACTAGAGCGGGTCAGATTTCTTGCTGCAGAGTTTTGAATCAACTGCAGGCGAGACAGATCCTTCTTGTTAAGACATGAGAAAAAAAACTGTTACATTAAAATAAAAACTAAAAGTTAAAAATGAATGTATAACTTTTAGTTTTTAATTGTTGGAATTAAAAAATGAAAATTTGATTAATTTTGAAAATGATCTTTTATTTCAATTACATTACACCTTGGATGTAGAAACTATTGAATTCAAAAATAACTTCCACATGATCGTTGCTCTGGATCCTTTGATCTAGTCTCCAATGACGAGACGGCGATGTCATATTTTCAAACGGCAGGCTGTGATTGGACGAGCGAGCGATGACGAGGAAGCATCAAAGGTGTCGGACATGATTAAAAGTGAGTCCACGCTCCTCTATTGTGCCACGTCTGCTGGAAACCAGAGTCACATCGGTGAGTTTGTCACGTTCGAATTTTGGAAAATATCAATATAGTGAGTCGTGACTCGTGAAAAAAGGTCCTGGGTTTACGTGTGTGTGAGTTGAGAGTTACAAGCTGCTGAGAATAAAGCAGGTTTCCTGTCATACAACAGTCAAAGAGTGTGTGTTGTGTAAAGCGTTGTGTCTTTGTCTCTGTCCTCTGTTTGACTTCCAGTGATGGGGAAAATCTTGGAATTTCCCAAAGAAAAACACCCTCATGCGCTCCAGAGCAGTCTGGTCCAGCCTGTTTTGGATCAAGGACAGACGGAGAAGCAGCTCAGGAAAGCCTATCTGGGTGTTTGGAAGACAGATCTGGGCAAAGTGAAGAAGAGCATCAGCAGTCCTGTCACCAAAACCAGGTCATTGTCTCGTTGCTTATAATGGAAGTTAGTCCAGTGAGTAAATGTGAGGCTGCACGTGTCAAATACTTGACACAACAAATCCATTTATTTTTCCAAGATCTTCAAATATGTATATTTAAATGTAAATATAATGTATGTAAGGCACGGGTCCCAAACCGAGACCAGTTTAATGTCTGCGTTATATACACGGATTGATAAAGATAAACCATATAAATCATTCTTTTTAATTAGTTTTCAAGTTTATTTTTTTAACTTGTCTCATATAAGGTACATGTCACAGACTTATATTCAAAGAAAATAACATTTTTATTCAAAATAAAACACCTTTCATACAGTAATAATCGATAGAACAAAAATTAAATTTACTTTCTTTGGTTTACAAATGCCTCTGCGACCAGTACCAGATGTGATATTGATTGATTGATTGACATTTTCGTTGTTTCAGTTCTATGTATATTAGAAGACATATTGATAATTATTATACCATTAAATAAAACAAAAGTAACAAGGACAAAATGATCAATAAAACATAAATCATTTAAGTTTATAACATAAAACAATCATTCAATTTAGTTTTAAAATATCTGACCACTTTGTGTTAAAACCTTTTTTATCACAATGACTTGCCAATTAATTCTTGACATCTTTTATCCTTACTCGCAAAAAAACTGCTGAAACTCTTAATTGGTGTGTATCCATCAATGCAAGCAAACAACAAATATGTATTTACTTTTATTTTGCGCCTCCATCCATCCATCCATCCATCCATCCATCCATCCATCCATCCATCCATCCATCCATCCATCCATCCATCCATCCATCCATCCATCCATCCATCCATCCATCCATCCATCCATCCATCCATCCATCCATCCATCCATCCATCTGAGAATCTGAAAATTAAAAGTGAACTGATATTAAATTGGAGTTCTTTTGCCCTGCTCGGACTTATTTAAAAGTGTACCCTTGCTAGCTGGGATTATAAATATGCATATTGATTTCGTCCTCAGTATCCATCGGAGCCAGAAGAAACCAAAACCTTGCTTCATAAGAGCTGTTTCCCTTCCTCGCTCGAGCGTTCCCATCAACGGCACGACCAACCGCCACTGGTTGGAATCACCGAGCGAAGAAGACGGTACGAGTCTGAAGACGTAACACGCCTCATCTTATCAACTCTCTTAAGGGTTTCTTTCTCCTCTTCGTTCCAGATGAAGAAGACTCTTCGTTGTCCGAGCCGCTCCACAGGTCAGTGCTTCTTATGACGGGAGGTTCTACGTCATGCGTGCATCGGCCCTCCAGCCCGGCCTACTGGTTTATTCCACTGAGGATAATCACTTCACTCGCCACCCAGTAGGTGGCAGGCTACCTAGACCTATAAAATGAGAGCGCTCCCATGACGTAACCCGTCCAAATAGACCTCACCCACGGAGGGGGCCAACTGGGCGGCCTGGCTGGAGGGCCTCGCATTCATGCGTAGAACCGAATGTGATTCCCTGATCCGAGATGGACGTTACAGTCGAGCAGTACGGAGGTATTTGGATGTTTTCAAGTGTATTTTTATGGACGAAGACGAAGACAACTGAGCTCCAGTCGCTACATTAAAATGAACAAACTTTTTTGTCTATAACTGAAAAGACCTGGGGCCTCATGTACTAAGGAGTCGTACGCACAAAAAACACGCGGACATACTTTTCAAGTTCAAAGTTCATATGTATCAATAAGGAAAAGATTGTTTAAAAGGTCGGATTTCCCGACACGTCTGTAGGTTTAATACTGTTATTACTTATTTACTGCTCAGATGCATATCAGTCTCAATACAGCATCACATGATTTGTTCATTTATACTTGTAAACAAAAAGCTTTTATTTCATAAATGTAATAAGAATTTGCGCGTTTTTTGCAGCTACACATTAATATGAAGCTCGATCAGACCATCATCATCATCATCACTACTCAGTACTTTAAGTTACTGATTTACAGTTTTATTCTTGTTAAACTCCATTTTAAGATGTTTCAAATAAGACCCTGATCGTTTCTGTCAATAAAGTATTTTTGGTTAATAACTGTTTATGTAGAATATAAACATTTACAACGGAGCTCGTCTGCACTTATTTAAGTATGTGATTCATGTTAGAAATGTTTGAAATGAACGAATATAAAATTTGAATACAGTTAAAATCATGTTTTCATTGGGTTTTTTCTGATCACGAACAGAGAAATCAGGGAATCCGGTTCATTTAAATTCAAATATGTTAATGAGGGCGTGGAAAGGGACGAACAAGTCTGCGAATAATTCTACATTGATTGGGATGAACAAAGGAAAATTGCCTCTATTCATGTGCAGATTCATACATGTGAATATTTTTGTACGTGCACCATTTTCTGGATTTGAGTGTGTGACCGTTTTTCAGCAGAGAATCCACAAACGTCTTTGTACATGAGGCCCCAGATTACTCTGAAAAGAATCCCAACCCAACTATTACTTTAGGTTAAAACAAACAAATTCAGTTGTACAAGACATTACAATCCATGATAAACGAAAGAAAAGCAAAGAAGACAGTAAATTGTCCTCCTTCAACACCAACCCAGCCTCGTAACATCTCTGGTCTTTCTCAACAAATCCGCTTTTCGTATCCTTTATCTAATTTTCTTCCATCTGCATCCATTTTTTTCCATTTGTTTTCAGATTTATTGTGACACTTAAGATCGTAATGCTTTTTAGAATGACATAGTCTCTTTAGGATATGGACACATATCGGAGGAGATTCAGTTTTGGATCCATTTTTTAATTATTTTTCATTCTTTATTTTTTTAATGGATATATTTATTTAAATCTCTTGCAAAATGCGAATAATGAGTTATTTGATAAACTAATTTCCAAGATAACCCATCTTTAAGGGGATCAAAGTGCCCTCTTCAAGAATGGGTTAAAAAACACAAAACTATGACTGACTTTTCTGTCTTTTCCATTTTCTTTTATTTTGAAAGTCTTCGCAGCCATAAGACCAGAAGACCTGTCTTCCTGAAACTTGCTCCTCAACAATACTCAACGACTGAAAACAACCATTCTTTCAGGACCACAAACTCGGAATTTTCGTTGCCCGACTCCGATGACGATGGTGAGGAAAGATCCTGTGAAGATTTTAAAAGATTGTAAACGAGATTATCTTCATGACTTTCACGGGTATATAACAAAAGCTAAATCTTAACCAATCATGCTCCTCGTTATAGATTTCGTGGACAGTTCCGAGTCATTAACCTGGTGAGTTCATCCATTTTCTACAAACATTTACACCTGAGATCATTGTTTTTCCTCCTCCAGGCTTCCAAAAATCACAGAGCTCGACTGTCCGTCATCGGAAGAAGAAGCATCCGTATTGGATGATGAGGTTTGACTTTATTTGCCGTTGTAACTCCATCAATGTTCTATCCTAACTCTTGTTTGTATCTTTCAGACGCAGGCGGACAACGACTCGGTTGTGAAAGACGGTAAAATATAATTTATTTTGTTTAATATTTTGGTTTCATGGCAGGTTTGGACACGTGTTGTATCTGGTTAAAGCTGGTTGAAGTTACGAGACAGACGCCTCAGCAGATCAAGAAACTTTTTTTTTTCTTTTTTGCATTGAAATAATTAAATTCAAATAGTAAAGTGTGAATTGGAAGAAGTACTTTCTTTTTTAAATTAAAATATTAAAACTTAAAATAATTGAATATTTTCAATATGACTGTTTTTCTTTGTACAAAGGGTTTGATATTGGATGATGGGTGGATAGCTGGATGGATGGATGGATGGATGGATGGATGGATGGATGGATGGATGGATGGATGGATGGATGGATGGATGGATGGATGGATGGATGGATGGATGGATGGATGGATGGACGGACGGACGGACGGACGGACGGACGGACGGACGGACGGACGGACGGACGGACGGATGGATGGATGGATTGAATTAAAAACACTACAAATAAAAAAATCTTGAATTCTCTTTGTAAAGAATACATCTTTGCATATGAAAAATATTTAACAATATTTTTTGGCAATTATTTAAAAAAAAAAAAAAATTCAACCTCTCAATAAACAACTGATTCATTAAAATGATTCAGAAATAGAATTGAATGCCTAAAAAAATTCAACATAAAATTTAATATCCAGATATATATAATATATATTCAGATATAATTTGTGTGGAAGTGACTTGTTGGTGATAACTAGGTCACTGGTTTGACTCCTGGAACTTAAAGAAACCTCACATGTAATGATGTAAAAAGTCGTGAATCAGGGAGTTAAAGTTAGTGAAACTAACTGTCGCTAACCTGCGTGGGTTTGAAACATCAATCAACCTGATTTGTTTGACTCCACAGACGTAGCGTCATCAGGTGTGGTCAGCGAGGAGGACGACGTTCAACGGCTCACCTTGCAGCTGTCGGAGAAAAGTCTTCTGCTGGACGTGCTGCGGCGAGACAAGGACAAGCTGGAGGTAGCGCTGCAGTCTGGCAAGGACCTGGTCAGTCGGGTGGTGTCTCGCCACGAGGCCACGCGGGAGCGTCTGGTCCAGACCCGGAGCGAGAGCGCGTCGCTCCGGCAACAGCTGGAAGACGCCAAGACCAAGCACGTGGAACACGCCATCGCCGCCGCGCAGGACAGTTTCAGCGACGTCCTGGCGAGGCTGCGCTCGGACGGCGAGGAGAAGGTCAAGCTGGCGGAGGAGAAGAACCAGGAGCTTCTGGATCAGATCCACGAATTACAGGACGAGAACAAGGACCGACAGGTAGATGACGTCAGGAGTGTGTCAATGACGGATCACGGTTCACGGGAACGATACGATAAATCGCGATACTGTAGTAACAAATTTATATGTGAAGTATTGTCGAGTACTCCGGTGTTGCAGAATTTACAGACCACATGGCTCTTGACGAAGTCGTAACTGCTTTAATTTGCCTTAAAACCAAAACATGTCTTTAAAAGCTGCTGGAGTCAATGTATCCTCTCGTCCTCAGTCATCTCTGTGATATCATTGTTCCTTTAGCTGCAAGGGACATAATGACTCTTGACAAAGTCGTAAATGCTTTCATTTGTTTCGAAAACCAGAATATGTCCAAACATCAGTTTTAGAAGCTGCTGCAGTCAATGTATCCTCTCGTCCTCAGTCATCTCTGTGATATCATTGTTCCTTTAGCTGCAAGGGACATAATGACTCTTGACAAAGTCGTAAATGCTTTCATTTGTTTCGAAAACCAGAATATGTCCAAACATCAGTTTTAGAAGCTGCTGCAGTCAATGTATCCTCTCGTCCTCAGTCATCTCTGTGATATCATTGTTCCTTTAGCTACAAGGGACATAATGACTCTTGACAAAGTCGTAACTTCTTTCATTTGTTTTGAAACCAAAATATGTCCAAACATCAGTTTTGAAAGCTGCTGGAGTCAATGTATCCTCTCGTCCTCAGTCATCTCTTGGATATTATTGTTCCTTTAGCTACAAGGGACACAATGAGTCTTGACAAAGTCATAACTGCTTTTATTTGTCTTGAAACCAAAATATGTCCAAAAGTCAGTTTTAAAAGCCGCTGGAGTCAATGTATCCTCTCGTCCTCAGTCATCGTCAAGATCTCACAGGGTTTCATTGCTTCTTTTGCTGCGGCCTGAAGTTTAATTGTAACACAAAAATGAACAAACACTGTGTATCTTTGCTTGATTATTGTACACAGCAAAATTGGTTTATTTGGAAGTCTGGTGACTAGATCAGTGTCGCTCCACAGACTGCTGCCAAGCAGCTCCAACAAAAACTCTCCGACTCTCAGAAGAAGCTTTCGTCGAGCGAAGCATCTCTGGACGTCAACACGCGGCAGAAGAACGAGCTCGAGGAAGAAAAGTCGAGGCTGCTCAAGGAAATAGAGCGAGTGAAAGGACAGGTCAGAGTATAGAAGTATATCAGTTCAATTTAATCCTTATAAAATGTTAAAAATTGTAAAAATTCAAATGTTTTTGTAGTTGTTTGAATAATTTTATTCAATAACTTGTATAGAAAAACGTATTTTTCCTAATACTAATTCTATTCAAAATTTAAAAATATTTTCAGAATTAATAAAAAATAAAAATAAAAAAAGTTTACACATACTGTGGAGTTTGATATTTTCTTTCTAAAAATGTAAAGATAGATTTTCTACTTGCAATAATTTCAAATTCATAGCATTTTTAATTCAATATAAAAATGTCGGCCTAATTGTGCCAAAATGAAAGAATTGATTCATTTTAAACATAGAGTTGGATATTCAAATTCCAAAAATTTAAAAAAAAATCATTTTCAAAATTCAATAATTTTAATGTGTTGCATTTGAAGTACAATTTATAAACACTGGATTAATAATAGTGCTATGAATTAATGCTGTTTTTTTAACATAGAGTTTAATATTCTATTTCAAATTAATTCCAAAACTATTTTCTAAATTCAATCCTATCAACGTGTATTCTTAAAAATTCAAAAAAATTAACATAAAGTGCTTTGTATTCAATCTTTTTCTCATTGAGTTTGATATTCTTATTCAAAATTGTATTTATTTTTTATTCTTTATTCAGAAAAAAAAGAAAAAGAAAATTTCATTATTTTTTTTACAAAGTGTGGTTCTTTGTATTCAATATACATTTCAATATAAAAATGCTTAGTAGTTATTTGAATTTAGAAAACTACAAATATTTTTTTTTTTTTATAACATTATCTTTTCAATTATTTTAGTTAGAGCCAAACTATATGTTTAAAAATCAAATCATTCATTTTTTTTAAACATTCAAATTTCCTAATTACATTTTTTTAAGAAAACAAAAACAAATTCAACCTTTAAATTTAGATTCTATTGAATTAAATTATTTAAAAATGAATATGAATTGCTTTAAAAAAAAACATTTCAATAAAAGATTCAAATAATGACATTTATTTACTTCCATATCAGTCGCACTGAATATTGTTGATTTTCTCAGTGGAATAAACCAGTGAGCGGCTAGCAGCCGGTGCACTCATGAAGTAGAACCTTCTGTCATAAGTACCAACTAAAACCATAATCTGAGCAACAGTATTGAATTTCTAGCTGGAGGAAAGTGAGTCTCAGCGCGTGCAGGCTCAGAGGTGGATCACCAGCCTCAAGTGCAGTCTGGACGAGAAGGAAAACCAGTTCAGCGTCAACACGCAGAAGCACCAGGAGTCTCTGGCGGCGCTGGACGTGAGCTGCAGCGGGTTGAGACTCTTCGTGGACCAGCTGGAGAAGGACAAGACGGAGCTGAGCTCACAGGTGAGACACCTGGGTCTCCCCCGGACAACAGGTCGTCACCTTGTCTGTTCTTCACAGGTGGAAGTTCAGAAGAGGCTGAAGGAAGAGGCAGCGACTCAGAGGGAGACGCTTCAGAGCAGCCTCCACCTGGAGCGGGAGAAGAACGCCGAGCTCAGGGAGAAGATACAGAGGTGACTTTCTAATGACCTTTAAATGTTTTTCAATTGTTAATTAAGTTTTTATTTGACAACATTAATCAACAAAACTATGATTTATTTTAATATAAGCATAACCATATGATGATAGAAATACACGATATTTAGTAAATATTAATAAAAACATTTAGCTATATTTAAACTTTTTTTTTTAAATTAATTTCAGTTTGAAACATCAGTTTGATCCGTGGATCAGTACAATTTTGAAATTGTTTTGCTGGACCAGGCTGGAGACAAAAACAAGAAAGAAAAATAGCATGACTGGCAAAAAAATGTAGTTCAAGAAAAATAGTTTTTTACGACCTCTACCACCTCTGCATATGTATTTGAAGAAGGAAGTTAAACCCAGAGACAACACAAGGGATACCACAAACACATTTGTTTTCAGGAATTCGAGTCACCTTGACCAAGAGACAACACAAGGGTTAAAATAAACACATTTGTTTTCCGCCCTTCGGGTCATCTTGACCCTGAGACAACACAAGGGTCAAAATAAACATTTGTTTTCAGGCCTTCGGGTCACCTTGACCCAGAGACAACACAAGGGTTAATAATAATTCATTGACACTGTGACTGTTCCCCGTCAGAGTCTCTTCCAAGCGAAGGAGTGAGAAGCACAAACAGCATGAGAAGGATTCGGACACAAACAGCGTCAAGACTGATCCTGGTCAACACCTGCAGGCGGACGACGCTGTAGAACGACTCAAGGAGAAGGTTTGTTCGAACCAGAATCTTTTATTCGTTAAGATAATCATGTTTTAAAATAATCACTTACAGAGGAAAACACTAATGTGGCCCTTTGACTGTGTTTTAAGGGCCCTGATCATACAAACCATTTATACTTTTTTTTTATTCATCACGAGTCTTTAAATATGACTAAAAGGTTTTTGTTTTAAGACTTTTATTCCCAGTTTTTTTTGTTATTTTTGTGAGTATTTGTTGAAAAACATTTGAGTGAATTTATAAAATTATCTAGAATTTTTTTTATATATCAGAATCACACACTTTTATTGTCATTTTTGTTTACACAGTTTTTTTGGTGGTGGCATTACAGAATCAAAGAAATAATATAAACGATGACATAAAATCATTGAATAATATGATCTTTTTAAAATAAATAAAACGTATACAATACAAAATAATAATTTTAGAATATTGAGCTTGATTTTATTTCTTTTTTTTTTTAAGCTTTAAATTATTTTTTAATTATTGAATTCAACAGTTTCTATATTGAAAGGTTAAATTTGCTTTTAATTCGTTTTAATTTTAATTAATTTAAAAATAATATATATGTATAAGTTATTTTTATTAAATTCATATATAAATATAAATTTTTATTAAATTCAATTATAACATTCAAATTAAATTAAAAGTGGAAAGAGAATTGAGAAATATTTTGTATTGTTTTATATCATATATATAAGTTTTATCTATTTTAAAACTATTATATGATACAATTATGTCAATATTTTTGTAACATCTCTGATTTTCATTTATTGCATTTTAAAAATATACACATTTTAATTTAAAAAAATAACAAACATAAATTCAATCTTTTTTTTAATACTAACCTTTTAAATCCAATACAAAAAATTGCAGCACTATTACTAAAAAAAAAAAAGAATTTAAAATGCTAAATAATAAAAAAATATTGAATTTTGACCATTTATTTTCTTAGATATATGAATTAGAATAACATTCTCCATGTGCTGTTTTTGCTTGAAGGCCCCTCATGACAGCTACTGTATAAATTGTGTTCTTCTGGTCTCAGGTGGACCACCTCCAGATGCAGCTGGACATGGAGTCGTCTCACCGCCGGGAGCTGGAGAAGGTGAACCGGAAGCTGAAGCATCACCTGGCTCAGCAGAAGCGAGGTCGAGGCAGCAGCCAACACCTGGAGCAGGTGGAGAGGGAGGTGCTGGACCTGAAGAGCCGGGTGGAGACCACCAAGCTGCTGGTGGAGCAGTACCAGCGCGACCACGACAAGATGATCCGGCAGGAGGTGCAGCAGAAGCTGGACCAGGTCAACATCTTCCTGCAGGTGAGAGGAGTGCTCCAGAGATCCAACCCCGCTCTGGACTGAAGTCTTTTTCTCCCGCAGTCTCAGGCCGACTGTCAGGACGCCCTGGACCAGGTGAGGGCGGCGCACGAGGCCAATGTCCGGTACCAGCTGGAGCAGAAGATCCAGGAGCTGGAGTGCGAGCTGGGACGGAAGGGGCAGCACGAACGTTCCTTGAACAACAGCAGCCTGGAGAATGTAGACTTTGAGGGTTCTTGTCGGATGTGGCCCCCCTGGTCGCAGCAGATCGCCATGGCCTCCCGAACTGCCCCCCCCACAACAGTGGCCTTGGACTAACCACCGGAACCGAGTTTTGTACCCATTTCTGCTACTTTTAATGTGTGTAAATATAGAAAAAGTTCACCACTGTTGTGATGTGGTTGATAAGTTTCCTGCTCAGATCAATCTTCGGAAAAGAATCAGCACTTCCAAGTTAGAAACTGTGATTCCCAGATGTTAATACGGCTGCGTGATGTAAGGAATCTTTTATTACAAAACGTATCACGATATGATATATCGTGATAGTGCAGTAACAAGGATATATTTGTAGTATTGTCTCTGGTGATGGAGAATTTACAGACCACATGACTCTTGACGAAGTCTTAGCTGATTTCATTTGTTTTCAAACCAAAATATGTACAAACATCAGCTTTAAAAGCTGTTGGAGTCCCTGTATCCTCTCGTCCTCAGTCATCTCTAGGATATCATTGTTCCTTTAGCTGCAAGGGACATAATGACTCTTGACAAAGTCGTAACTGCTTTCATTTGTTTTCAAACCAAAATATGTCCAAACATCAACTTTAAAAGCTGTTGGAGTCCCTGTATCCTCTCGTCCTCAGTCCTTGTCCGGATCTCGCAGGATTTCATTGTTGCTTTAGCTCCGGACATAGCGACTGCTGCCATCTAGCGGCTGGAAGCTTCATTGCAACACAAAAATGGAAACACTGTGAATATTTGTTAATACATTTTTTAAATACAAATTTTATTGAAAGATAAAACATTAATGAACAACATTTTTTTAAATATTAGCCAAAAACATTTAAATAATAAAAACAAAACAACAGAAGAAAGTCCACTGTGTCTTCTCATCCTCAGTCATCGCCGGATATCATTGTTCCTTTAGGTGCGGAGGACGTAATGACTGCTGCCATCAGGTGGCCGGACGTTTAATTGCAACACAAAAATTAAAGTCATTGTAAATAAAAATTATTTTACACTTTTTGAAATATAAAGTATTTTTTGCTGTTAAATAACAATACAGTATCAGAAAAAGAATATTGCGATATAAAGTGTATTTATATTTCTTTACACCACTAGTCGTTACAGGATAAAATGGTTTGTATGTTGGAGTCTTGTTCGTGAGTGAGTGCTGGAAACTGATTTTTGTGACAGTCGTATCAGTATATGAAGCGTTTAAGGTGAGAAATTTCCTCCTTGCATGTTTTTATAACCCTTATGTTGTCTCAGGGTCAAGGTTACCCGAAGGCTTGAGAACAAAAGTGTTTGTGATATCCCTTGTGTTACCTCTGGGTCAAGGTGACCTGAAAAAAAGGTGACGTGTGAACGCGAGAGGTCCGAGAACAAATGTGCTTGTGGTATCCCTTGTGTTGCCTCAGGGTCAAAGTGGCCCGAAGGCCCGAGAACAAATGTGCTTGTGGTATCCCTTGTGTTGCCTCTGGGTCAAGCTGAACGACCTACACCACTGCATGTGTATTTATGTAAGCCAGGGAGGTCGTTTTGGGGCCCTTGGGTCACCTTGACCCTGAGATAACACAAGAGTTAAATCAACAATTCCAGCCATGTTTTGAGAAATTATTTAAATTTAGATCTTCTCACCCATGGGCCATTTTTTTTAAGTAATTTTTATACATCCCATAATAAACAAGCCCCATTTGAGATTTGTTTCAAAACATTTATTATTGTCTGTTTTGTGGACTTCAGATTCTAATGTAATAAACAAAGATACTCTTTAACGTCACTTTAAGTCATTAACTAAGCAAGCAGGTAGTTATAAGAACAATAATAATAATTGTGATTATAATAACACTAATAATTATATGTATCATTATTAGTGTTTTTGTTATTTTAATTTGAATAATACAAGGGTTTGTTGTTGCTGTTATTCTTATTGTTATTATGAACAATTATTACCAGTTATGATGTTGTTGTTTACAGTTACTATCTATTAGAAGTTACTATCTAGAAAAAAAATAGTCACAGATTTATCGCTCTTGAAGAATATGAAGAATGAACTTTTTATAAAGGTGACGTGTGAGTGGACTTGGTCACATGTTCACTTGAGCGGAAAGACAAAGAACAACTGAATCAACGACTCGTGAGGGAAACACCAT
The DNA here is from genome assembly GCF_982586985.1 of Callionymus lyra. Taxonomy (NCBI): domain Eukaryota; kingdom Metazoa; phylum Chordata; class Actinopteri; order Syngnathiformes; family Callionymidae; genus Callionymus; species Callionymus lyra. Next base: position 5,593,007 of record NC_141825.1, on the reverse strand, counting down.
CAGGAGACGAAGAAAAGGTTATTTGTGAGGCACAGAAGGAGCTGCAGCAACAAGTCCAACCTATAATTTTCCTCCAGCACACGTAACCACTGAAGAAGTCGTGGAGGTCTGTTCAGAGGTTTAACTTCATCGACTGGAACTAAAAACTGAGCTGAGCCAGGATGTTAATGGATGAGGTTGTAAAGACAGTCCGTTTTTTTTAAAGATCAATTCAGGGACGGATCATCGACTGTTCTGCTTTTCACTGTCATCTTTTGTGTCGGAACAAGATCAATATCTCCGCTCACATCTGGGCTGGAACAAATATTGACTGGAAAAATAAACGCTTCAAACATCTACGCACTTTAATGTAAAAAATACAAGAGTCTTAACTTGAAAAACAAGAAATTACATGTGAGTAGGTTGTAAATAAATATCTGGAAAAGCACCACAGCAAGAAGCTTGAAATGTATCAGTGTTTGAAGGAAATTTAGGGACTAAACGTCAAAGATAAAAACAATATTTATCTATTTTTATCCGACATTTTTTAAAAGAACTGATGTTATGCTTTTAAAGGCTGTTCCAGCTGCTTTACCAATGAACAATACAATTTATTTTAATTTCTTGTCCTTTAAATGGTTGCCACAGTCTGTCGACGACATGTTCCACTGACCTTACAATGTTTTTTAAAACAGTTAATATGTTTCCCTGCCTAAGACTGCATTTAATCTTTCGTTTCCGTCTCCTAGTCACATTAAAATAAGCCTCACAGCATGATGGTTGGATAATAAGTTCCAGCTTGAATTAACTTCTGCTTGTGTGGGCTTCTTTTAGTTTTTCTTCCACGTTTGGTTTCCCTCAGAATTGTCTTTAAAATGTACTTTTTATTTCAGAAAATCAAGCGTTAAAAGTACGACACTAATATAAATGTCGCCATCGTGTGGCTGCTATGTTTCACTACAAGTCATTCCACGCATGGTAAAGAGATCGAATCAGAAACAAAGACGCGGATTGGTCCGTTGACGCCGACGTCTTTATGAACCCTTCTCTGATTGGTAGCTGGGAAATCCCAACAGCTGGTGTAGCAACCTGGTAGCTACTGTTAGCCGAGATCAACAAGTTAAAATGATGCGTTTATTTCACGTGAGTAACATTTAGTTACTTTTTTTTAAATCTGTAAACCACGTCAACTCGGCGTCATGTTAATAAGTTATCATTGATTTCTAAATAAAGCTTGTCGGTGGTTTTGCTAAATACTAGTAAGTCGTCGAGTTTAATTTTAGCTGCGAGTTAGCAGCAAACTCACATTAAATAGTACATTTTTAACCACCATCTTAAGAGTACAAGTTGATATTTGTCAATCAAATGTGAGTTTTTTCAAATGTGGCGGTTCATATTATTAGCGATATGACGACGTTGCTAGGCAACTATCGATCTACGAGTAGTTTTCGTAAATGCCACTTTACGTGTTATTATTATTTATTATCACTATTAAAAGCAAGTACGATTATTTGTACTCTTAAATATACATGTATTTTTCTTAGAAAATCCCTCTATTTTTTTCCTTTTAATTTAACTCGTTTTAAATTATTGATCTATTATTTACCTCACAGTGTTTTTCTTATACGTCGCGTATATATTATTATTTAAACGTCATATTAAAGGGACACAGGTGGACACTGTTGATCTCCGTTAGCTGTGGTCGCATAGCGGTGACACCTCGTGTCACCATGGCAACAAACCACTAGATATTATTACCATCGACTAGCAAACAGCGACGCGCTCCCTTTCCCCTGTTTTGACAGATGAAACCCTCGTTTAAAATACTCCAACAACAGCTCTCATCGCAGGTATGTTCATTCAAACGGAAGAGTATTTGCTGACACATAGTATTAGCTCGTGAGATGAGGCATCAGAGACGCTGCACAATCTTCTTATTTCCTCAGGAAAATCCCGAGCAGATTTCGGTGTTTAACCGTGACCGGGGGCTGGACGGTTCTGAACTCCCGGCATGGTGTCCACAGCTAATCCGCTTTCTATGACCTATTTTTAGTGGCGGCAGCGTTGATCCCGGCGCAGCATCCGATGAGTGACGGCGCAGGTGGATCGGGCTGAAGAAGATGAAGAAGCTGTTCGGCTTCACCAAGAAGAAGAAAAATTCCCCCGGCGCCTCCGACAGCGGCAGCGTCCTCTCCGCCGGCTACGACGTGAAGGAGAAGGACCTGGGGAAGGTCCACAAGGCCGCCTGGCTCGGGGACCTGGGAAAGTTGAAGCAGCTGGTCAAGAAGAATGATATCAATCAGCTGGACAAGGAGAACAGGTACGTGTGGTTTGTTTGATGGAGAGAGACACGGATCGCTAGTTCAACTCATAGTGACAACAACCACAAACAAGCTTTTTAATTATTAAGTGATGTAAGTAATAATTCCTTTATGACATGTTGCAAACAGATAAATGCATATATCATTCAAACCACTCCTTCATGTTGATTCACTTTAGGTAATAATTACACAAAAAATATCAAAACAAGCTTCGGTCCAGCCTTATAGGCTTCATTTGAAGTTGATGTATCAACTAGCATTTTGGAGCATATACACTCCATCTACTGCATTTTAATATTTGCCAACTTAACTATTTATTCTTTCTGTTTCACACACTTAGTCACTTTGTACATGTGTGAGTTGACATCATTTGTAATTGTATTAAATGGAAATGTATTGCATTTACCAAAGTCTTTATCTGTTATGCTTTTATTGAATAATATCAATTGTCAGCAGGGGTGTAAGAAAATATCAATACACTTAAATATTGCAATATTCTTTATACTGTATGGACATTCAACATCATGTATAATAATTTTTTATTTATTTAAAATTAACATGCAAATATTCACTGTTAGTGAGAGTAAAGGCAGAAATTAATTTCTTCAGCCTGCACATAAAGAGCGGATGTTTCAGTGACTTTGCATTTTCTTTTTTCTTTAAATGAAACCTTAAAGCTCACCTGTTCCGCATTGCATACCCCTCATAAACCCCTCATTCTGCTGTAACCAATGTGTTTCATTTGACTTTTTTTTACACTGTGGCCAACTGCTTTTATTGTTTTTAGTTTATGATGTGATCTTATTGCACAGTATATTTCATTTTATTTCACAGTCCCCAGAAAAGCGCTTTTAAATTAAATGTATTGTTATTATATTAAGAATTCTGTTAACTTTAATTGTTCATCCAAAAGATCCTGCAATTGGTTGTAATTTCTTATCTTGTGACATAAAAATGAAGATTCCTCTGTTTTAACTCAGTGAGCTGATGTTAAGCATGTGACCACATTATGTGTTTACTTTGCTGTGACCTTTCCTGTAATTAAATCAGTAAACACTTGTGTTATTTCAAACACATTTGTGTTGGGGCTTCGGGTCACCTTGACCCTGAGCTAACAAAAGGTTGGAAAAAAAACGTGCAACAAGAAAATGGCCACGACAGATAACACACTTTTAACCAAAAGGAAATTACATAAACTTGGTACAAATGTTTAGTGGAATTTTTCATCTTTGGTGAATTAAAAAAATAAAATTAAAACACACATCATTAAAACCACAGATATGATTTAAGATCATACAAGACTAACCGAAAGACGGAGGATTTTAGATAATACCGGAGCATTCCGATCAGTGCCATTTAAAAAAAAAAAAAAAGAAAGAAAAGCGGACCAATAACAATATATGACATCGTTGCCCATTTTTCATGATACAAATTCACCTGATTCTTAACAATGTACATGAAATTGAACTAGTTTGTTGATGAACAATTGAGGCATTCTGTTAATTGACTTTTTAGATAAAAACAAAAAAATGTGACGTAAAACTGTTTCATTCCTCTTGTGACCCTGGTCTAGAAAAGGCGCTTTACAAATAACCTTTAATTACTTACTTACTTATGTTTCAAGGCCAGATCAAGTTACTGTTGTTCTGTTCAGTGTCAGACGGGTCAGGGAGTCGCATGTGCCTCTTGTAAACATGGCCGACGGTAATGTCCTGTCAAACGTGGCAATTGTATCTGGTGTCCTCTGTGCCGCGACAGGACTCCTCTGCACATCGCTTGTGCCTGCGGTCATGCTGACGTGGTGCAGTTTCTCGTGGATGGGAAAGCCAAGCTTAACCTATGCGACAATCAAAACAGATCCGCCCTGATGAAGGTAAGCCCGCCGTCATCGGCGGTATGTCGAGACGCTCCTGACATCCCATCGCCCCCTATACATGACGACAGGCGGTGCAAGGCCAGCACGATCGCTGCGTCAGCATTCTTCTGGAGAATCACGCGGAACCAAACCTGGTGGACGTCAACGGCAACACAGCCCTGCATCTGGCCGCCAACATCCCGGCCATCACTACAGCCGCCTCCCTGCTGGAGCACGAGGCGGATGTTAATCCACCAAATAAGGTACATATGTTGTATGTTTTCACTTGAGCTGTACTGTGACTTGGATCTTGAACATGAACATACATGTTATAAGAGGCGTACCGATAAATTTGTAGTTAGATTTGAAGCATTAATATTTAAAAAATAATTTTAACTGTTTAAGAATTTTAGTATTATTATAATAATAATAATAATAATTACAAGGATAATAATACTAATAATAATATATAGTATAATGTAGAAGGATAAGGTAAGGTAAGGTAAGGTAAAACTTTATTGATCCCTCAGGAGGTCTCCTTTGTCGGGATAATACATCTACTACAATCTCCCACCTCTTTTTCAATGTCGAACTTTTTAATTGAACACACTGACTTTTAGATAAGAACGGCAAAAATAAATCATGTAGAATTTGTATTTTTTATTTATTATTTTTTATTATTATTGTTATTTTTTAAATAAACTTGACAGAAACAGGCATGTGCCATTACGTCCTCTGCAGTTAAAGGAACAATGAAATCCTGTGAGATCCGGGCGATGACTGAGGACAAGTGGATACAGTGATTCCAGCAGCTTTTAAAGCTGATGTTTGGACATATTTTGGTTTGAAAACAAATGAAAGCAGTTACGACTTCGTCAAGAGTCACGTGGTCTGTAAATTCTGCAACACCAGAGTCAAGTACTCGACAATACTACAAATATATCCTTGTTACCAAAGTATTAATATATACATCGTATTGTTGATCCTGTATTGTGATACTTATTGTACTAACCAATTCTAGTCCATACACTCCCCTAGTTAAGAACCAGGGTGAAAATATCGGCTTGTCGTGAACTTCCCTCCTAGTATGACTTGCTCAGAACCTCAATTCTGGTTATTTTCAAAATCCAGAAATTGTAAATGCTTATGGTGGATGTTAGCATGAAGTTGGAGACAGTCAGTCAGTGAACTGCTAACTAAGTCCAGAGTGTAAGAGATGCTTGAATGAATTTCAGGAGGGCTTCACTCCGCTGACCGTGTCTGTGCGTGAGGATCACTTGGATATGGCCGAGTTTCTCCTGAAGGAAGGAGCCGAGGTCAACTTTATGGACCAGGACCGGCGGTTAGTACCATTGAAACGACACCAACTTAAAAATCTATTTACGCTGTGTCGTTTTTTCCTTCCGTAGGACACCACTAATGATCGCTGCTTGCAACGGACAGATCAACATGCTGCGGCTGCTTTTAAGGTTCCATGCAGATGTGGAGCTGAAGGACACAAAGGGATGGTCAGCTGACGACCACGCAGTGATCAACGGACATCATCCGTGAGTCGACGTGTTATAGTCGTTACATCTCTGCGTATATTTTTTCTATTTGTGAGAATTAAGCTCAAGCTTGAATGGGATATTTGTCAAACTAGGGGCCAAATTCAGCCATTTTATGTAGCCCTCAAGAGCTTGTTATTTGAAAAGTTTCTCAACATTAAAGTCTATATTGATATGGGGTGTGTATTGGCTACAGTCTTGATACAGGGTCAATATCATTAATTTGTTATCGAACAAAAATATGTCCAAACATCAGCTTTAAAAGCTTCTCGAGTCAAATGTATCCTCTCATCCTCAGTTGTCGCCGGGATTTCAATGTTGCCTTGGATGTGGAAGCTGTAATGACTGCTGTCATCTTGTGGCCGGAAGTTTATTTTGCAACACATAAATGAACAAACGCTGTGAACTTTTACATTTTAAATAATAAATAACTATATCCAAGAATAATATATATATATATATATATATATATATATATATAATATTATTTATTTTATATTAAAGTTTTAACCATAAAATAACTATGATGGAAATAAAATACAATTTGAAAGTCAAGAAAAAAAAACATTTTAATAATAAAGAAAATAAAAAAATTGTTATGATAATTATCAATATGGTCTCATGAAAAAACATTGTGATATTTAAGTGTAGCGATGAGATGAATGACAGTTTTACTTGTTTAATAACAAGCAGAGAAAGAATTCATCTGCAAACTTACAAATCAAGCTAGAATATAGATTTTGTAATGAACTTTATTTTCTGTTTTAATTAGTCTGATATAAAACAATAATAAAATATCAGACTGATGTTACATCTCTTTTTAGAGGACGACCAGTTACTGACCAGACAAAAAAGTGTACACTATATGTGGTTTGGACCCTGATCCAGATTATGTCGAACATTTTGGCCCCTTGTGTGGTTGAATTAGTTAGACTAACCTGTTGATGTAGAGACACCAGTGATTGTATTAGAGCATGTGTGACCTGAAGTTCAGTTTTGGAAACGCTTCTAAAATAACTAGATAATAATTACTATATATTCTTATAACACACTGATCACATGTCCACACGTTGTCTGTCTTTGCAGTTGTTCGCTGCTCATCAACGAGCACGCCACGCAGAGGAGAGGCGGGACTTCCCTCACGCAGCAGGATGGCAGGAAAAAGGGGAAAAACACTTCCAAGAATCCAAAAGCCGGACTCATGTTGGCAGGACCAGCGACAGACAAAGACGGTGAGGACTTTCAACCAAGACTGATGGAGCAACTGACAAGCTTCTTCTATATTGACCCTGATTGTTTCATTTACTCTTCATGCTAACTCGACTGGAAGTAGATCATGGATCAGATCAAGCAGTGGGAGGTATTACTTTGATTAGACTTCAGACTTTCTAACTAGAACCATACAAAGGAGGTTGTGAAAATATTGCGATGAAGTTAAATCTGTTCTTATCATCTTTGTTTTAGCAGCTTCAATAACTCTTTCACTTCTTTCCAGACTTTGACGACAACTCACAGTCCGAGTCTCTGAGTCGGTGAGTAAATATATTCCTTGTTACTTTCCTCTTTTGCCCTCCAACTGACATCCAGACTCTCAGGGTTTCCAGGAGCGCAGCTGATGAGTGGGCTTCATCCGAGGAGGAGGATGAGTCACTTTCAAACGAAAAGGTTGCGAGTGGTTCCCACCTGTCGCTTTTTTCAATCCCTAAATCCTCTCGCTTTTTTTCAGAAACCAAAGATCAACCTGAGGAAAATGATCGCATCCAAAAAGGGCGAAGGTAGGAAAAATATATACTCTTATCTCATTAAAATAAACTTTTTAAATGTGTAAGAATATTGTATTTTTTATGAGCAGTAGCAACAGATGGTGGGACAAAAATAGAAATGACTTACTTACCTACAATTATGTTTTGGAACATTAAGGATCAAATATCACATCTTCAGGTTTTATTAATTATTATTTTATTTGTAAAAATGTTATCTCACACACTATGTTTTCAACGTCCACTCTGTGTCCACTGATATTTTTAGTGATATTCCTAAGAAGAACAATTCAGGTTAATACATAACTACTCAGTATTGAGTTCGATTTATCACACAGAGAAAAATAAATTAAATAAATCAGCAACAGACTGGTTTGTTATGCAGGAATAGCGGTGTAAAAAAATGTATTATGGGTTGCAAATGGTTAATCAATAATTGCTGATTATTATTATTAAAATTAATAATAATTGATAACCCGTTGGTAACTAAAGGCCTCAATATTATGAATATATATTGTGGAAGAATGTGTCTGCTGCACGATTTTGTTTTTGAAAATGTGTTTTAGATTTTAGATTTATTCAAAGTCAAGGCGTGGAGGCCGTATAATCATTTTATGTGGCCCTCCAAAAGGTTTGCTTAAAATTAAAATGAATAAAGCAGATTAATGTTAATATCTTGACCTATGGAGATACCTGGGATGAAGATAAACTAAGGAATGGAGATCAATGTCTATTATCTTCTTCTAATAACAAGAATTGTGAAGTTTTAGGAAAGGAATTTGATGGGAATAAGATACTGTTTAAGAAGTTTGGTAAATGTAAACGCCCAGAGTCCTGAAAGATTCTGGCTCTTTGTTTGATTGAGTTTGACGCACCTGTCCTTGAACATTAGCATTTAGGATTCTAATCCATTTTAAAGTCCTCTAAGTACAATGGCTGAGATAATCTACCACCTCAATGTATCAACAAATGCATTCGAGTTAAATTACATCCATATTTAAATTAAAAATACAAGCATGAATCCAAACTCAAAATCCCATTTTTCTTCTGTTTTCCCCTCTGTGTGTAGTTTCCCCACCTCCTGACAAATCCCTGAGCGGAACAGAATCCGAGCCCGAGAGAGAAACTAGATTCCAGAGAGCCCAGTCTTTCTCATCCAGCCGAGCCCTGCAGACTCCTGTAGACCCCTCCCCCGTGTCATTACCTCCTAGACCTTTCCAGATGACCTCCACCCCCCTCCCACTGTCCAGAGAGGTAAATGTTGGTGTTGACGCCTTCACAAACGTCCGTGACACTCTGCTTTCTCTGTTACCTTGCTTCATGTTGTGGCAGAACGCAAACAGCGTCCAGCAGGTTCTCATGACACCAGCCCTAAAGAGCTGGACGACGAGGATGAGGAGGATGAGGTTGATGATGATGATGAGGAGGAGGAGGATGATGACGATGATGAGGATGATGATGATGATGATGAGGAGGAGGAAGAAGATGATGAAGAGGAGGAGTCTGATGAAGAAGAGAGTGAGGAGGAAGACAGTGAAGAAGAAGAAGAAGAAGAAGATGAAGACGTAAATCCTACAGCCGTTAACGTCATTGATGGCGATGCTGTAAACGCACCAGAAGATGGCGCCAATGGACAAACCCAGAACACTGGACTGATTGGTTTGATACCCGGTGTTGAAGAGGACTTCGTGGTGTCCGCCATCCGGGTGGAGTCAAAACTCTCCGACGAGGAGGACAGTCTGAGCCTGCCGCCCTCGAAACCTCCCGCATGTCTCGCACGTGAGGAGCAGCCGAGGGAAGACGCCTGCAGAGACGATGACGTTCCACCGGACGACGATGCATCCAAGGAGAGTTTAATAAGTCAGATCAAAGAACGGGAAGATGACGATGAGTCGGTCAAAGAGTTGGGAAAGCGAAGGTCATCTTGGGGTTCTTCTCTGGAGGATTGCGAGCAGACGGATGAAGCTCAACAGAGCAAACGTCCGTCGTTGACTCTCGCCGTGACCAACGCAGAGGGGTGCGGGGACGGTTCCGAGTGGGACTCCTCTGAGCACCAGGACGCACCTTCACCGGTCAAAGCTGAGGAGGCCATGATGGAGGATCGTCACAACCCGGAGATGAAAACTCTGACCCGTGGTGGCGATTTAGCAGACGAGGAGGATGATGGTTGGGATGATGAAAGCGACCAATCAGAAAAGCAAACATCCAAGTGTGTTGCTCAAAGGACTGCAGCGGAAAATCTTGAAACAGAACCTAGAGATTTTTCCTCAAAATGCACCAAAAAGGAAGCCACACGAGTGTCTGAGTCCGAAGAAAGGGACGCAAACATCATCAGCGATGGAGATTCCGACAGCCTCCATCAGAAGCTGCAGTATGACCTCATCAGCGCCACCGTCGGGGGTTCTGATGCGAGACAGGACTCTGCTCTCGATGGACACCTGAGGGAAGATGAAGCGGCAGAGTTGACGGCATTCGTGACATTAAGTGATAAGATTGAGCTTGAAACCGTGACAAAGGACGATGGCGCGCAAACAGATTTGATTTTATCTGACAGCCAGGTAAAACTGGGCTTCTGTAGATCTAGTGATGTAGTCAATGTTGCTCTTGATAGTCTTGTGTCACATTTAGAATTTGTGGATGGAAACAAAGTGTTTCCTCGTGTTGCTTTAAGTTCTGCAAACTTACTTGTGACGTCTTAACCCATTTTAAAAACGCCATTTTTTTTACACAGCGGAAAGATTCTGTCAACGATGACGTGGAGGGTGACGACGACGACGACGATGATGACGACGTGCCGGAGGATGAACACAGCTCAGATAATCAACTAGAAGGAAGCAGAGAGTCTCTTGGAGTCGCTTCTGTGGATCCTCAGGGAGAACTTTGTGTGGAGAACAGAAGAGGTGAGAGATGTTGACATCATTAAAATATGTTTTTTTTAAGTGTATCAGAATATCAGAATATTGAATGAATTTAACCCTTGTGTTGTCTCTGGGTCAAGGTCAACGACCTCCCTGGCTTCCTTAAATGCATATGCAGTTGTGGAGGTCATTCACCTTGACCCAGAGAAGACACAGGGATACCACAAACCCATTTGTTTTCGGGCCTTAGGGTCACTTTGACCCAGGGTTAAAAAATCTAAGATTTTCAAAAATTAGATTTTTTACACATAGAGTTTAATCTTTTTTTTCCTACATTCAATATCTTTTTATTTGTAGCCTTTAAAATTCAATAAAAGTTTGATCAAATAGCTCTGTACTTTTGGTTTGTTCTGGTGGCACTATTAGACCAACATTTTTATTTAGAATTTAAAAGGCTTTGACTTAAATTTTATATTTTTTAAGTATTGGAATAAGAATATCAAATTCTATGCGTTAAATATATATATATATATATATATATATATATATATATATATATATATATATATTGATATATATATTCAGATATGTTAATTAAATTCATAACAAATTATCTAACTCATCAATATAGAAATTATTTAATTAAATTATTCATAAAATTGAAATGTTAAATTCAGCCATTCCTCCTCAGTCTGTATCAAGGCTGCAGGGACGACTTGAGCCACACGTGAGGAGCTGCTACTAACATATTTTGTATGATTGAATTGAAGAGAAGCTGCCGTTACAATGGGCTCATCATGCTGTACTTTCATATGGTGTCATCTGAAAACTATTCCTGGAAACTTAAGAACAAGAGGCTCTTAAAGCTACAAAAAGAGACTAAGACAACAACAGATCAGAAATCTTTTCTGTGTGAGAGTGATTCATCGATGAAGTTATTCTCTTCAGATTTCCTCTCTGAACTGGGTCTGGAGACGGGAGAGAAAGTGCAGCAGTCTTCGGATTCTGAGGTACTGAATTTGTGACGTCCATAAAAAAAAAAGAAGAAAAGAATTGTTACAATTTTAAACGTTTTTAAATGTTTTCTTTCCGAGCAGTCTGACAACAGCAGGTCTCCCCGCAGAGATGAGAGACAGGTTGGAAATGATTCAGAATCTGCCGCCGTTGAAGTAAAAACAAAAGAAAGTAAGTCTGCGTCCTGGTTAATGATGAACTATCATATCATGCTGTTTTACTTTCTCACACTTGTGTTCATCAGAAACTATAGAAGTCTCGTCAAATAAGCAGGGCTGCGACAATTGTATCGGTCCACAGTTTTCATTCTTCCGAGGCTCTGTTTCAACCTTCATTGTCCATGTAGTCAGAACAGAACTTTAGAACATTATGAATCCTTACTGTAGCATCAAGTACGTGACGCATCAGGAAGTGGTGGACACGGGTGTGGAATAATAGTTCAACAGTTGATCCATGACGATCCACAAGAATTTCCAGATAAGCGCAACGTAGCGTAGTAGCATACCGGGTCATCGGAGACGATTCACCCGCGCTGCGTTCAGGGACCCTCGTTCCTAAGAGACCTAACCTTAAGAGAGTTGCAGCGCCGAATCGTCTGAAGCCAGTCCTCCCCAACCTCTGTCAAGAGAAAAACAAAAGTAGCGGAAAGAGAACTACAAAAATTAATAACAAGCTACAAACGTACCTATTTCTGTTGTTTGTCTCACACATTTAATGCTCCTACAAACACAAGATGCCTTCCTTTTCCTTTTATCTGCTTCAGTTCTTGATAGTTTACATTTTATTTGTCAACCTTTATGAGCTTCACTTGCTAGAAAGCATTCTTTTGACCATCACATCTAGGTGACGATAACAACATATAACTAGTCGATTTTATTTTTTACACAATATATATATATATAAGTCTCTTGAAGGCCACATCAAATCGGTCAAGATTTCCCCCCAGGACTTAAGTTCAATAAATAAATACTAAATTATTTTTGAACCAGGTCAATATCGTGCAGCATTTAGAGTCTGTTTTTATTGATAGATGACATCAACCACCTCAGCCAGTCACAACGCCTTTGTCAACGTGTTTCATTTCTCTCGTAGACTTGTTTTACGTCCCTTCGTTTATAAGAGGGGAAGGCGGCAATAGGACGCTAGAGCCATGGAGGAGTGTAGGCATGCCCCGAGGCAGCCCGGGTAGGAACGGCTTCGTATGTCATGCTCGCCCACGGTATTAACAACTGCATGCAGCATGCATTACTGCATCGCCACCTGCTGGATTCAATCTACTGCATTTCAACATTGTTGTTTCTGTTTACATGTTGCATGTGGCTTCGCGGTCTGCTCATGTCGCTGCATTTTGTCTTTTAGAGAAACGAATCAAAGATAAATTCTGGATAGCAACTGGTGGAAAAAACTGATTATGTTATGGGAGATCTCTTGGTGTGAGATTGTTTACTCTAAGGAACTTTGCAGCAGAGTACCAGACATTGATACCTATTGATGTGAAGTATATCAGTGCCATCAGAACATTTCACAAATGTTGTTTTTTTAAAGCATTAAATAATTCAACTAAATCATTTCTATATTTTCCCTGCGACAGACTGGTGTCCTGTCCAGGGTGTCCCCTGCCTCTCGCCCTATGATACTGGGATAGGCTCCAGTCTCCCTGCGACCCCAGTAAGGGATAAAGCGTTAGAAAATGAATGAATGAATGAATTTCTATTTTGAAAGGTATTTTTATTGAGAAGTTGAATTGAATTCCTTTGCTTTGGAACCCGCCGTGATTGATTGACACGTGTCGTCACATGATCGTCTGGGTGTCTCACTATCGGCTCAAAGCTCTATCAAGTAGTTGTGTACTCTTTTGGTATTGTGTGGTGTCACTATTATACCAACATTTTAGATCATATTAAAAAAACATTAGTTGACGTTCATTTGAATTATTTGAATTTGAATAAGAAGCTGTGTAAACTGCCGTCCTGTCCAGGGTTTCCCCGCCTTTCGCCCCAAAGAAACTGGGATAGACTTCCACCCCCTTGACCCCCATAAGGGAACAAGCGGCACAGAAAATAAATGAATTAATTAACTATATATATTTATTTTGAAAATATTCTATTTTTATTCAGTTATGGAAAAAAAAGAGTAAATCAAGCCTTTGTATAGCCTTTTACTGATTGAATTAAATTATTGAAAAAATGTTTTAAATGCTTTTACAAAACAACATTTGAAATGTCAAATTCAATATTCTCATGACACTGAAATACTTCCGTAAACTACAGCACTTTAAAGAGATCTCCACTGTTTCATCTGATCATTTTGTCCTTGTGAAATTTTGACTTGTGTTGCTAATCATGACCACGTGCATGGACACGATCACATCCTTGTCACAGAGAAGCTGATCCACCTGGAAGCTCATTTGTTTTGTTATTTGGTTTCTCCAACAGGCACTCTTTCACCTGCTGTTTCCAACGACAATCACAGCGGGAGCACAGAAGCTGTCGCCACTATAAAAGAGGTCCGCCCCGCAGGTCTGTGGTTCGATGAGCTGGTCGTAATCGTGTTTTATCTCTGCACTAGAAGGAGAAAGCCAAGTGGGAGCCACTGTTGAGCAAACGTGAGGGTCACAAGCAGGAGACGGGTGAGAGACACTTTAGTCGCACTCGTTTGTCTTGTATCATTAATCCCGTTTGATTTCTTCATTACAGATTTGATGAATGAGCTGAATCTGGGAGACTGTGACGACCTGGAAGGTGAGGAAAATCTCCCTGCCATAAGAACTTTGTTTTGTGGGATTTTGAAAGATTTAAAGCTGAAAAATGGCTTGTGAAGCCATCTTTAAACTACAATGTTCTTAGGGGTGTTAGAAAACATGAATACGGCGATATATCCCGATTTTGTTTCACGAAACTGTATCGATTATTTTCTTTCTAAAATAAAATTGAAAAAGCATAATCATATTTTACGTTAACCATAATTCTGTAATGGTTAACACTTCAATGAAGTGTTTACAATAAAATAATTTGATTTTTAGTTTACAATTAACGCATTTTCACTGAGTTTGTTAATTATTTTGTTCCAATTAAAACTTCTGGCCGCTAGATGGTAGCAGTCATTACGTCCTCTTAAGTCCTGTCTGAGGACGAGAGGATACAGTGACTCCAGTAGCTTTTAAAGCTGATGTTTGGACATGTTTTGGTTTGAAAACAAATGAAAGCAGTTACGACTTCGTCAAGAGTCATGTGGTCTGTAAATTCTGCAACACCAGAGTCAAGTACTTGACAATACTACACATATATCCTTGTTATTACAGTATCGCTTTATATCGCATCATTGGCCCTGTATTGTGATATGTATCATATGGCCTGATTCTTTCTAAGACACAAACTTAGATGTTTTTATATAAAGTGTGTGATCATTAGATTTGAAACTTTAAAAAGGAAACTTTTCATTCCTCAACATCATCTTTTATTTAACCCATGAGGCAAAGTCCATATGAATCCAGTGACTCAAATAGTGTCAGACAAGATGGGGTAAAGGAAAATGGATGTTGTGTTTATATTTAATCCTCACAGGTTGTGTTATTTCCACAGATGCGTCAGACTGGGACACGGCGAGTAATGCCAGTAAGACAACACTACCTGGACGTAGAATGGCTTCTCCAGCAGGGGGCGATATCCCAGAACGCTCCAAAGCATTTATCGATGAAGAAGAGGAGGAAGACGAAGAGGAAGAAGAGCAGGAAGAGCAGGAAGAGGATGAGGAGGAGGAGGCTTTGCCTGTCCCTCAGAGAAGAAGCAGCTTGGATGAAGAAGTGGTCAGAACTTCGTCACCGCTTGTGCCAGTTCCACAACCTCGTGCCAGAAAGATGCTAGTTCCAGATAGTGATGGTGAGTTTTTTTTTTGTTTTTTTTCTTAAGATTACAACTTCTTCTACTCTAAACCAGATCATTTAATAACTTTGCTCTTTCAGAATCAGACTGGGATCAAGACAATTCATCCTCGGCATCAAAAACCAATGATCAGCGTCCAACCACAGATGTAGCTCATCTCTCAACAGGTAGATTTGAATCATTTTTATCTTGTTTTATTTTTCATAAATTCACCTGGGATGGGTATTATCTTCAGACTTCACCAAACAATCGTCATCGAGTGAGGAAAAACGTCATCAACACGCACATCAACAAGAATTAGAGGTGAGGAAAAAAACATTTTTGTGTTTTGATGCTTTAATAAGACAATGAAATATCAATTAATGAATAATAATTTGATCAATTTATAATAAATAAATAATAGATCAATGTATTCTTTGACACACAAATGACAGCATTCCAGGAATATTGCATATATTTTTTGTTACTAGATGGAACATTTATATATTCAAGAAGAAACACAGGTTATTTATTTTTATTATGACAAATAATCAGTTTTGTTAATTATAATTATTTATAGTTTGTTTTCAAAAAAACATGGACTCAAACCTGGTTTTGTGTCTTAGACCCTGAAATGTTTGAACATCCATCAACATACATTTATGATTTAATATCTAACATTTTTGATTTAATTGTTTTCATCCTTTAACATGATTTGTTTTCAGTAATTCTTGGAGACACAAATATTTTTTTAATCCCTTAGAAAGTTTCCTTTGGGCCTTTAGAATGTGATGTATAATAAATAATAAGTAAAAAACAGTGACTTATATTTATCGGCAAGTATGGAATTTAACCTAAAACAAACTTTAATCTGTCTTTAATAACCATGTCTCATGATTTTACCCATAAGAACTTCATATACTTCCTTATGTCGTACAGTACGTTTTTAATTTGTCTTCTGTTGTTTTTTATTTTACCTGTGAAGCCGTGTCAGGATGTGAAAAGTGAAGTGTTTGTCATTTTATTCTGTTTTGTCTTTTGTGTTTTTAAATTTATTTTCTCGTGCATCCACGGCACTGAAGGCGAACACTGAGGCACTAACGGGTCATTCTGACCGAGAGGTGAGGGGAGGGTGTAGTGACTTACATAATCCCACAGAGGGAGCAGATGCGGGTCCGGTGGTTCCGTGGGAGAAGCGATACGAGAAACTGTGGGTCGAGGTGGAGAAACGTGACGTCAAAACCACGTTCAAGAGCGTCGCCTGCGAACTGAAAGAGAGGTTTGGCGAGATCCTAAAGTCGAGAGCTGATGCCGAAGAGGTCCCGGATGAGACATCGTTTGAGGAAGAGGAGTCCAGTGACGAAGATGGTGGGGAAGCCATTGTGCGCCCCTCAGCTCGAGCCAGGAGTGCGACTCTCCTCACCATTCCTGAGCAGAGAGAGTCCGGACAGGAAGACTCCGCCTCCATGTCACCAGACGCCTCCATCGCAGAAGAGAAGAAGCTGCTCTGCGAAAGGGACGAGTCTCTCACAGATGCTAGTGCACAGAGGAACCCTGTCGCTCCTCCTGGTGAATCACCTTCAAACAGCTTCAACGATGAGCACAGAGAGGCAGAACTAGAGCATGTGGACCAACAGACCAGCAGAGTTTCGGCGTCTATCCCAGGCGTGTCCGACGAAGAGCTGGAGGAGGACATGGGTCGCTTTAAAGCCGAGGTAGGAAAGCTGAAGGATGTCTTTCTGGATCTGGAGAAGAAAAAGACTCGACTGCAAACAGAGGTAGAGAAGATGACGGGATTCCTTCACGCTGACCTAGACGGCTTCTACTGCCTAGTCATTTCCATCTCGCTTCTCCAGAGAGTTTCATCTACATGTCGCTCTTTGTTTCCCTCCTGGTTGTTAGAATGAAGTGGTGCTCACTCATCCTCTCTTCTGTCCGTCATCACACCGGTCTGCAGTGTTTTGCTCTGGGTTTTTGCACGAAAACTCAGTTGTGTCTCCTTAGTTGTCGCCTGCATGGTTTGAAATTTGTGTTTTTTGTGTTTGTTTGCTGTTTATTTTTTTCATAAGAACCTAATCCAGCAACATATAGATTTCACTTTAACTAATGATGTTCTTAGTCTCAGTATGTTGTCATTGAATTCATGCGTGTTCTCTTAAGAAGGAATGTACTTAAGTTAAGACTTCTGCTTGGATGGTTTGATCAAAATCAAAGTAGATTAATGTTCATGTTGGTGAATTATAAATATACCAGTGATAATGATAAGGTAAGGAACAGAGATGATGGATTTTAACAATTATACAGAGACTTTAAAAAGTCTGAATGAAAGTAATTTGCCGGGAACAGTTTGGTAACATTTGTTCCGTGACCAAGAGTGCAAAAAGGTTTTGACCTCTATTTCAGTTTAAACAATCTTTAATGTTGTATGTGTCTACATATATTTATTTTTATTCAAATATAGATATTCAGTTGTATTGAAATTGAAAAAAAACACAGAATTTTGACTGAAATGATCAAAGAGCAAAAAGGTTATTAAATTTGGATTAGACCACATCAAAGAATGAATGAAAATGTTTGTAAAGACACTGGAAACTTATTTTGTCTCATAATTGAATTCAGTTTGGTGACTCAACACCTCTGTGGTCTTGACATGGAATTCACAGGGAAGTTGTGACACTAAATTATGCAAGAAAAGAGACTTGACCTTAGACGTTTTATTCATCAACATTTCTTCGTTTAGGAAAACATCCTCATTGTTTCTTCAGTTTGTAAGAGTTCTGTTTCTTCTCAGGTTGTGCAGGAGGTGAGAAGAAGCAGCTCAACAAATCCATTCATCGATGGAACCTCGCGTGTTGAAACTGCTGAGAAACACGAGCTCAGCTCTTGTTGCCAGAAAGAGACGTCGAGTCAAGCAGCAGAGAAGCTCGACTCCGCACCGAGGTACGTACTATTGAGAAGTATTTCAAACGGTTATTTAGCTCCTGCACATAATTCACAGTGAAATATAAATGTATTTCGTGGTCATGGATGAGAGTTTTCTCCTCTACAGCGTCATCACAGCAGCTTTAATCTCCCAGAAGTTGAGAATGGAAAACGAACAGGAAGTGACGTCAAGATCCCATCTGACCACGACCAACGGAAATCAGCTGAATGTGTTTGAGGACAGCAGTTTGAGTGACATGTCGGACCGGGAAGGAAGGTTAGTTTCTGAAGACAGATGATATATATCAGAATATTAAATTGTTGGATTTAACATTTCAAATATGGAAGTTTTTTTGTTTTGTTTTCCATAAATAATTGGGGGGTTTTAGGCGTTGAATTATAAAAATATATACAGTATATATATTAAATAATGTATATATTAAAAAAACAAAAAACTTTCCTTTTGAAAATGTCAATTTTTTCAAATGTAATTATTAAACCAGAAAAACCAAGCAAAAATACAAATTCAAACTTAAAAAAACATTTCAACCAAAATAAAAATAGTTGTACCAACATTTGCCAACCAGTATTCTAATGCCTCTGATAAACTTGCAGTAACATGTTTACGTTCACTGTTTCAGCCCCAGGATTCCATCTGGACAGCAGAAAAACAAGGTCTGAGAGAAATCCTAAAAAAAATACCGGGTTTGTTCTAAATGGCTAAGACTTCTAACATGCAGGGAAGTGAGCGGCTGGAGGAGACGGAGGACTTCGACGAGCTCACGCAGTCGTCGGACACGGCCACGGACGACATGGACTCTCCTGCTGCTGGTTACCGACACGCCTCGCTGCTCATCCAGAAGCTGGACTCTGCAACTCTAGGTACTGTCACGTCCTCGAATAAAGTCATGTGACCCAGCACTGGTCTCGTGTAGTTTGCTAGAACAGACGTGTCAAACTCACATAGAGGGTGAAAATCCTTTCACAGTCCAAGTCGCGGGATGAACTAAATGTATGTTTACCACGTATGTCTGTAACAGTAAGTCTGATTAAGACATTATTTTAATTTCTTGGCTCAATATTTCTTAATTTTCTCATTTGTCCTCCTTCAAACAAGAGCAGATTCTTTTGACATCATTTTTACTGTTGGTACGACGTACATTTTACCACATCTTCAGACCAAACGGCCTCAGACAGACAAACCTCCGTCAGATGAAGCGGGTTCAGAAAAACCTCCTTCAGATCGAATGTCCCAGATCCAAGATTAAAATAACAGTGACATAAATTAAACAGTTTTTACCAATTAGTAATCCGTGTAACACATGTATGCTAGTTTAAGGAGACTAATTAACTTAAAAGATTGAATTAAATGTACAATTATATATTTTATTTAATTTTAGTCTCTATTAAAACTGTGAATTTGCTTTCTTCCTAGAGTAAGGTATTATTATAGTGTTTTAAAACCCTAAACCATCGGTAATTCTTCTTTAAAAGTAGTATATACTATTTAAAAATGAACAAATAAATGGTTTATAATAGCATCAAATGAAAGATGAAAGTGTTTTGAATAAAATAAAGGCCATATGTATAAAAACCTCTCGTCTCTGCTTCAGACTGCAAGACCATTGTCAAGCTTCAGAACATCTTCCACGAGTACGAGCGCTCCATTCAGATCGAGAAGAGGCGTCACGGACACCTGTCGGACAAAGTGAGTCAGCTGGAGACGGAGAGGGTCGAGCTGAAGAAGTCGCTGGAGGAGGTGAAAGATTTCAAATCTTCGCTGGAGAGAAACCAGTTGGAGCTCAAGACTGAAGTCACCAACCTAAAGTAAGAGCTCAACTCTGCGGTGGTGTGTTAGTCGTGCAGGTCTTCATCAGACGTTTACGCAGGTTTCAGCTGAAGCAGGAGCAGGAAAATGCCCGGAACGCCACCATGATGTTCAACTCCACCAGAGCCAAGCTGAGGAGGTCCGAGGAGCAGCAGCAGTCGGAGCTTCAGGAGAGGCAGACCATGGAGCTGACGTTTAGAAATCTGGAGCTGGATCTGAGAACGATGTCCAACAACATGAAGCAGGTGAGACTTCAAATGACACTTTCGTTCAGTTACAATCTCACGAATACAGTTTACTTCTAGAGCTTTCAAGACTATTGAAGTCGAGATCACAATTGAATACAATGCATTTTTCAAATCATGAAGCCTGTGATTGGGAAAAAAAAGAAACCCTTACACTAGCTCTACAGTAGGTGGCAGTATTTACATTCAAAGACACTGACGTCGCACTACGTTTTCGACATTGTTTTAGTTTTTCGCATTTTCGTTTGTTTTAAATAAATGTTTATTTAACATGTTTACATATTTAAGGGGTTATTGATGTATTTTTATTTCTATTTTTACACTCTAAATGGAACTATATTCATAATAATTTGTTATATTGTGCGTTCCAGGTGTTTTCTGCAGTGTTGTGTTATTTAAGATGTGTGTTATTACAGTTAAAAAAGTTAAATGTTTTATTCAAATCAATGCATTTATCAAGCAATACATATCATCTCATCATAATATGCTGGAGGGGCCTTCAGGTAAGAACAGTGACAATGTTACAATTACTTGTATAGTCCATGAAAGCACGTTAAAGGGACAATAAAATATTTAAAACTAAATTACATGGCCTTTTGCCCTTTTTTATTTTAGATTTTGAAGTCCCTGAGGATCGCTGGATACTTGATCTAGTTTTTAAAAAATTAATGTTACAAAAATAATCAAGGTTTTGGGGAGTTTAGAACTGTGTGAGGAGAAAAGTCGCAAACTGTAACAACAGTAAGGAAAAGGTTTATAAAGAGCTCGAGGAAGGAATTATGAGGATTCAACGTGTATTTGAAAAGTGAAACATTAAATGTTAATTTCTTGAAAGATCGAGCGTAATCCCATCAATAAACGAGAGGCCATTGAATCTCATTTTCTGCTTCATAGCATCTTGAGTATAATTCTGTGCTTGTCGTGTTGACCAGCTGGAGGACGACCACAACGAGACACAGAGACTTCTGGCTCAGGAGCGAAGTGCGAGGACGCTGCAGGAGGATCTGCTCAACACTCATCTACGCAAGCAGCAGGAGATGGAGGCGGAAAACAAAAGGAACGTCGGCAGAAGCAGCGAGGTACTGTCGGACAACTGTGAGTTGTTGAAGAGCATTTCATAAACGTTACATTTGTGCGTCTGCAGACCTTGTCTCAGCTCACCGAGGCCGGCGACCGAGAGCGAGAGCTGCAGCAGCAGATCTCCTGCCTCAACGAGCAGCTGAGCATCCTGAGAACCGACCTGGAGCGCTCCAAGGCCAACAGCGGCCTCAGAGAGAGTCACCTCTCGGAGGAGAACGAGGCCCTGAAGGAGCAGCTGGAGGACGCGCGGCGGGACCTCAAACTCAACGGCGACAGTTTCTTCACCTGCAACAACCAGCTGGTCGCCCTGAAGTCGGAGCTGAGCAACACTGCGACACGTCTGGAGAACGAGAGACAAGCCCGCGAGACGCTGGTGGCCGAGCTGGAGTCGTCACACACTCGTCTTCTCGGCGCCCTGCAGGAGGCGGAGAGATGCCAGGCCACACTCACACACTCGGAAAAAGCTTTGCTCAAGGAGAGGGAAGAACACCAGCGGCTGAGAGAGAAACTGACAGGTCAGCAGATTTACAACCCGTCATTGAATCTTCAGCGTCTTAATTGAAAATTCATTCCATTTTTCAACTCTTTATTATGCCATTATATCTGTTCTTTTTGAGTTTAGGTTAACACTCACACTGAATTCGATTCAAACTTTATTTAAAGTGTCAATATTTTAGAGTTTAAATTACACTTTATAAGAGAAGAGAATAGAGTTACAGTGGTGACTGGCTGCATGATTTGTTTTGTTGTTTTTGTCAAATATTGCATTTCAACCACTACTATACAAGTCATGTACACTGTGACCAAGAAAACATTTGATAGAATCAACATAGACAGGCCTTCATATTATGATGAAAGTATATGAATTGATACATACATTGATTTGAATGGAATATCTCTTTAATTCACCCGTGGAGAAATTCCTAGAGTGGGCTTTGCGCTTTGCCCCGTGACAAAAAAATATATAAAAGCTACAAAAGAGTCAAATGCTACGTTGATAATTTGGACTTTTATCTACATTTTAAAGTTTGAATGGTGTTTCTACGTGAACGTATGTCAGAGCAGGAGATGTTTGAAAACATTGCAGAATTGCGCCTTTTTTTTTTACCTCATCCCGTTCATTCCTTATGGATATTTATCGCAGATTTTCACCCCTTACGTCGAATAATAAGAAGAGGCCCGGGGAAGAACAAAAGTGGGCTGTGCTCTGAACAACATCCTACTAATTCTAAGAATCACACAAATAAGAGTGAAAAAAAATCTTAAACTTTTCAATACACGCAAAAAAGTAACGCTTTAAAAGTCGCTTCGTTGTTTCTGCCGCCACCTACTGTTGAGTCAATGTAAATGTTTTTCTTTTTCCTTTTTTCAAGATAGCAATGTAGATTTGAATCGTAAAAGAATTGTTCAGCCCTAGTGTTTAGGAGAAACCTCCTTTCGACACGCAGAAATCTCGAGCAGAACTAGACTCGGCATGAACAGTTGGGAGGATCAGGAAGAGAACAGGAGAGTAGTTCCTGAGAATAAAGACGTTATTGTAGTTTATTTGATGTTAGTTCTGTGTTTTTCTTTTTTATTTACCCTTAAATCATTGTTACAGGAATCGTTAAAATTCAAATGATGAAAACAACAGTAATATCAGGGACATCAGAATATAGAACGGTTAAATTTGACTTTTCAAATGTTGAATATTTTACAAATTAATGACTTAAATTTTTTACAGATTAGAAGATTTGAGATATTTGAATTAGAATAACAATGATTTGTAAATCACTATTAAACCAACACTGTTATATATAATTTAAAAGTCAATGAATAAATCTTTGATATTTTTAAAATTTTCAATAAAATAATTGAATTCAATTATAAAAAAGAAAAGCGAAATGAAATGCTAAAAATTCAATTAAAAAAATGTAAAAAGTCAATCATTTAATATCCTGGTGTCACTGATGTACCTCCATGGTTGATTTCCAGGTGAATCGTCCGGTCGTCGGGAGGAAGTGTCCAGTCTTTGCCAGAAGCTGGGAAAAGCGGAAGAGAACGCCAACAAGATGGAGAACGAGGCTCACCGCGTGACGATGCAGCTCTCGGAGAAGAACGTGTTGCTGGACATCCTTCAGCGCGACAAGGACCAGATCTCTGCACGAGCCAAAGAGCTGGAGTCGTCTCTCCAGTCGGAGAAGGAGCAGGTCGGTCGCGCCGCGGCGCGCCACGAGGCCACCATGGAGCGCCTGGCGCAGGCGCAGAGCGAGGCCATGCTGATGCGGCAGCAGCTGGAGGCGGCGCAGAACAGAGGCGTGGCCAAGGAGCGAGCCGTCACGGACGCCCAGGAGCGCTTCAGCGACATCCTGTCCAAGCTGCGGTCGGACAGCGAGGAGAAGGTCCAGCTGGTGGAGGAGAGGAACAAAGAGCTGGCCAGCAAAGCAGCAGATCTACGGGATCAAGTCTACAAGCTGGAGGATGAGAAGAGCGCGAGAGCGGTGAGAACCTCGCTATAGAAGTATCAGTGCCGTCAGAATATTGAATTCATTTAATACTGATGAAGCTAGGATTCTTTTTTTAACCTTTAGAATGTTATCATTTTTCTGTTGAAAAGTCTCATTTGTTTTGATTTAATCATTTCATTTTACAATTTCTATATCAAAAGGCTGAATTTATTTGGATTTTTTATTATCTAAATAAAAAGTAAATCATATTCTTTACACAGAATTTGATATTAGAATTCCAGTAAATCAATTGAATATTCTTAGCCTTTTAAATTCAATATAAAAATGTTGCTATGATGGTGTCACCAGACTATACCAATAGAGCGTCGAGCTGCATGATCAAACTTTCAGCCAATCATACGACAGGCAGATGATCATGTTATTGTCTAGTGGCACGATTATACCTACATTTTTACAATTAATTTAATACATTTATCCTTTTTTAATTATTGTTATCGTTACATCAAACTTTGTTTAAAAAAATATAATTTAATATTCATTTTTTTCAATTTTATTGATGTACTTGATTACTTTTAAAAATCAATGCTTAAAAAAAGGATTTTAATTCAAGATAAAAAAAAGTATTGAAAATATATATCTTTTAAAAAAACAATTTAAACGTATATTAAAAATCAACACTTTAATATACAACTTATTTTAGTGGTTCTATAAAAACAAATCCAAACTTTTAATAAAAATATAGTTGAATTTATTTTTTAAAACAATTAAATTCTTATAAAGCACAGCATTACAATTAAATAATTCACAGTTCAATATAGATATAGTTGAATTTGATTATTTAAAAAAATCAATGCTTAAAAAATATATATTAATTCAAGATAAAAAAAGTACTGAAAATAACCTATTTTTTAATGTGTATTACATATAAAAATCAACCCTTTAATATAAAATTTATTATTATAATTGTTATTATAATTTATTATAATGATTCTATAAAAAATATCCGACGTTTTAATAAATAAATAAATCCATTTATTTTAACAAATAATTCAATGCTTATACAATTCAATTCAATTCAATTTTATTTAAAGTGTCTTATCATAACAAAGTTATCTCAAGACACTATACAGTTGACACATACAGCGTTTCAATAAAATAATTAAACATATGAAATGTTAAATTAAATATAAATATCACAGATATAATTCTAATTCAAACTAAACTTCCACTCACAGACAGAACTCCGGCAATTGCAGCAAGAGCTGACCGACACTCTGAAGAAGCTCTCAATGAGCGAAGCCTCTCTGGAGGTCAACTCGCGCTACCGGAACGACCTGGAGGAGGAAAAGTCTCGGCTGCTCAAAGACATGGAGCGACTCAAAGCAAAGGTCAGAGCTGACAAGTCCAGCTTTGATTTGGGTTTAAGGGTTCATGACTTTTCCGGCTCTGACTTGCAGCTTGAGGAGAGTGAGACTCAGCACGTCCAGGGCGAGAGGCGGATCAACAGCCTGAAGAGTCGCCTGGACGACAAGGAGAAAGAACTCGGCAATGCTGCGCACAAACAGCAGGAGGCGCTGTCTGCCTCTGCAGCGTCTGCAGCCACCATCAAGCAGCTGGAGGACGCTGTGCAGAGGTATCAGAATATCTGCCTCAATTGTTGTTTATTTCCAGTCTCTTCGATCTCAACAAGAGTTTGTGCGATCATGTGTCGTAGGTTGGAGATCGAGAACGTGAAGCTGGAGGCGGCGTCCAAACAACAGTCCAACAAGATCGAAGCTCTGCAGAGAGAAGCTCAAGAAGCCGCCGCGGTGAGTCGTCTCAGCAGCTGCACTACACATCTCTCCCACATGGTGGCGCTACTTGTTTTTCCTAAATCACAAAATGTGAGTCTAACCCGTGACTCTTTTTTCAATCATCCGCACTATTCCAGCGATACAGCGGCGCTCAAGGAGGGTCAAGGGTCAGTGTCGTAGCTGGTTCCTGTGTGTGGATTCACCCCTCGTGTGCTTTTCTTCTTTTTCTCTTCTTTCAAAGTGATCTTTTCATTCTTTGATGTTCAGGGCTTTTCTTCTGGTGTGGAGTTAATTTCTAACATCTGGACGTCTATGGTTTCTTGTGCACTCAAGTAAAACTAAAACTTAATCTAGTTAATGAGCATCAGTTGAAGAAAATCATCAAAGTAAAATAGTAAAATTCTCTTTAACTCTTTCCTTTTTCTTTTTTGCCTTTTTCTTTGCACAGCCGCGTGTGCACGTCGCTGCTGCCTTTATCAATCAATTTAAACAATATTATAACAGACACGATTCACTGTTTTCCCTGTAGGTGAAAGGTCATTTGGAAGAGTTGGTCACTAACCTGCAGAGCAGCAAGATGACCTTGGAAGAGCAGCTCAATCGAGAGGTTTGTCAACGTTTTTTTATTTTATTTTATTTTTATTCATTTATATATATCGAGTTGATTAGGAAATGTGTCATTATTGGCTGATGGTGTTTTTCAAACTAGAATAAATAAAATAAATATATTGTATAATATATTTAATATTTATTTACATATCGTTTGATATAATAATTCCAATACTACAAAAAGTATGTTTTCTATATTTCTATAAATTATAATATTGTTTTACTTCATAGAAATTTAAATTCAACCATTGTTGGTATAATTAAAAAATATTTTCAAAATGATGTATATATTTGTTTAACAGTACCAAACTAGTTTATAATGCTTCCAGCCATTGGTGGTCGAACTATTAAACCAATATTTTTATAGTGAATTGAAAAGGTTAAGCTCTATTTTTTTTTTTTTAAATGCATTTGTTTTTTAATATTCAATTTTTCTTTAATTCAATTATTCAATGATAAAAAAATTTACACGTTGCTGTCTGTCTGAAAATGGTCTTTAAATATGTTTCTAAAGACAAGAAAAACATTTGTATTTAATAATAACAATAAACCTCCTGGACTGAGTGACGCAAAATCCATTTCCATCTCGGCAAACTCTTCGTCTTCACCCCCTCTCAGTGAACTCATCACCTCAGCTGAGTGTGTCAGTGTATTGTTGCTGTCCATCATGTCAAACTCAATCACTCAATGGGCCAAAATCTTTGTGACAAACTATAACAGGAAGAATAAGTTAATCAATCTCAATGATTTCTTTGTCCTTCCTAATCAAACACTTTCTTGAAACGCATCTTTTTTTTTGTTCAAACTGCATAATGGTTCGATTTTATTTTTTTATTTTTTTTAAAAAAAGAGGTGAGAAATAAGAGAATGATGCAGTAAACTTCAGATTAATTTGTCCATTTTTTTGAATGGATGGAAATGTTTGTTATTTATTTTTTCTGGAAGAAAATGGCTCTGAAATTTTACAAAGGCCGCAAAAAAAATGTACTCAAGATTTGTACTGAATGTAATGTTATTTTCCTTTTGTCTCGTGAAATTGGTCTAAAAAAAAGTATCAGTACCGGTATCAAATATTTTTTTAAACAATAGCCCAACAACCCTCTCTGTCACTCAATAAAGAGTCAATTGACTTTGTTCTTGAATGTTGTTTCATGATTGCAAAATAAACAATCCAACAAAATCCTAAACTTAGAAAAATAAATACCGATATAATGAATCATTCTTGTGGTCGTCCAGGTCCAGAGGCAGGGCACGCTGTCTCACACGGCTCAGGACTCTCAGGCCATGTGGGAGGAAGAGATGAAGAGCTCTTCAAAACTAGGTCTGCGATTGGCCGAGCTGGAGAAGGACAAAGGAGACCTGGGCTCACAGGTGAGGATCGTGCACCTGGACAGATATGTTTCTTTATTTTACCTCCTGCTGCATTTATCTGTCGTCAAAGATGTTTCCACAGAAGATGAACCAAACTTTTATACTGTATTAAAATCAGTTGTTTTTTTTCTCACAGGTGGACATTGAAAAGAAAAAGGTAAAGAAACTTTCAGAGCAAAAGAAAATGTCTGAAGTTCGTCTGGATCAAGAGCTGCAGAGAAACACTGACCTTCAGAAAGAAATTTTCAGGTGATGCAAACGTTTGTTTTCCTTCTTTGGATTTAGTTTTTCAGCTGCTGCTTAGTTATTGATTGATGGAAGCAAATCAGTGACACTAGAATATTGAATGTTAAATTTAACATTTTAAATGATAGGTTAATATGTAATAAACAGGTTTATATATATATATTATTTTATTTTCAATTTTATTTTATTTTTTTCACACATAATTTGATAAAGATCATTCCAATAATTCAAACAATATTAATTCAATATTCTTTCATTTGCAGTCTTTTAAATTCATTTAAAAAGGGTGGTATAAAGGTTTAACCAGATAAAACCAAAAGTGTACTGAGCTGCTTGATCGAAATTTCAGCCAATCATATTACATTTTATATTGAATTTTGAATTGCTACGACTTAAAAAATAATAGTTATTAGAATTAAAATGCATTTATTTTGAAAATATTCTAATTTTTTTGATTTCAATTATTCAATAAAAACAATTAGAAATTATTGAATTCGACTTCGATAATAATAAAAAAAACTAAGCATTTTAATAAAGTTTTAACATTTAAATGTTCATTATTGTGACGACGTTGATATACTTTCTGTACTTTTTCTCGTCTTCCTTCAACTGTCTGGTTGAACCTGCAGGATGAAGACGCTGTTGAAAACTGCGAAGAGGAAACTGAGGGATCAGGAAGTTTCCCCGATGAGCACGTTCGGGACGGACCGCTTCAGTCAAGCAGACGTTTCTATGGGAAGAATGAAGGTCTGTGATGAAGGCTCGTGTCTAAGGTTGTTGAGAGAAACCATGACTCTGGTCTCTTCGTCCTCCGTGACTTCTCCCACCAGGTGGACGAACTCCAGGTGCAGCTGGACCGGGAAACGTCTCAGCGCCGGGAGCTGGAGCGAGAGACCCGGGAGCTCAAGGACCAGCTGGCGTCCGGGAGGATGTCGGGAGCGAGCGGCGAGCAGCTGGAGAGGAGCAAGCGGAAGCTGGAGGACGAGGTTCTGGAGCTGCGGCGCCGACTGGACCTCGGCAAAACGGAGCAGAACCAGATGGATCAGTACAGACGGGAGATCGAGGAGAAGGCTCGACACGAGCTACAGCAGAAGATCGATCAGGTCAACCGCTTCCTCCAGGTGAAGATTGTGTCCAAGTCCAAGTCTATTGTTTGTTTCAAACTCCTGTCCTCGATACTAAGAGTGGTGTGTTCGACCAACTCATCTACTAGGGCTTTTTCACTGTTTTGTCAAAATCTTTTTTACTTCATTAAAAAAAAACACTTCTAAATTGGTTTAACTTCCATAAAAAATCAAAAACGTTTTTCATCAATTTTTAAATGCCTTTTTTATGAGGGGGTTACGTTTATTATTTCTCTGATTTAATTGATTACATTTTCTTAATTATTACATCCCAAAAAAGTTGATCCAATAAAAATAAAAGACCCATAATGTGACACACACACCTAAAAGGATCACTTCAACTGTTAACTTAAACTGTTTAAGGTAAAAAAGTTTTCAAATGCATTTTTGTCTTAACTATAATTTTTGCATGTTAACGCTTTTTTTTTCTTTGATTAAAATGTTTTATAAATAAATAATAAAGTCACGAAGAAATCCTTCCATGTGTATGGATGGGTAAATGAACTTTATTGATCCCTCTGGAGGTCTCCTTCGTGAAATTGTTTTTCCAGCTCACAGCAACTCCGACAATAGATTCATAAAAACAAAAGAACAAAGTGCAATAAAAAGAACAAAAAGACAAAGTTTCTATTTTCCAACTTCATAGGTGAAAGTGCCTGTGAATGAAACTAAATTCTAGTGAAAACAAGAATCTGAATTTGAGGAGACAAAAATATCTTCCAGACATGAGTGTTATTTTTCTTTTTTAGTTTTGACTTGGGATCTTGATTCTACTCACGTCCTCGTGTCTCTCAGTCCCAGGCGGAGTCTCAGGAAGCGCTGGATCAGATGAGGTCCACCAACGAGGCCAACCTGCGCTCCAAGTACGAGCAGAGGATCCTGGAGATGGAGGGCGAGCTGGGCCGGGCCCGGACGAACCAGCACGACAGTCTGAGCCAGAGAGATTTCACGCGCACGGAGCTGGAGAGATTCCAGCAGCTGTACAGGGAGGAGCAGCGGCTGCGCAAGTCTCTGGACGCCAAACTAGAAAGGTGACCCGAGAGGGTGTGGAGTTGCTATAGCAACTGTTGCACGACTCAAGGAGATCAAGATGTTGTTGTTTTTTGTGTAGATGAAGTAGATTAATGTTCCTGTTGATACAAAGACCTACAAAACGTCTGTGTTTAAAATAAGAAACATGGGTTATCATGTCAAAAATTATACAGTAGCTATGGAAGTAGATAATTGACGACAGAATGTTTAATGGTTGAATTTAACATTTAAAATGTTGAAACTGTGATTTCTTTATTGGATGGTTGTTGGGTTTTTTGGGGCAATTTTTTTTATTTAAATTATTTATTTTGAATTGAATTCAATAACTTGTATATTTAATGGTTGATTTTATTTTTTAAATATATATTTTTTTTATATAACTTGATATTCTAATTTGAATCTAAATTCAATATTTTTATTTGTGGCATGATTGGCTGATCATGTGACGTGCAGAAGATCAGGGATATGATTGGCTGAAAGTGTTAAACCACCATTTTTATATTGAATTTAAACGACTATGAATTTTAAAAAATATATTTAAAAAATAAATGTGATAATAGGTATTATAAATATCAAACTGTAATTTTAATTATTTACATGTTGTTGTAAATCTATTATTAAAAAAAAAAAAAATAGAAAATAGAAACTATTGAATTCAATATTCAAATATTTATTCTTAAAAAAAAACGCCAGCCTTTCTATGAAATGTTAAATGAAGTCGTTCAATCTTTGATGACTCTGATTCCAAGAATGGAGGAACTGATTTTGACTTCAATTCATTTTAAAAGTTCACTTAATTTAAAGGCAGTGGATTCAATGTTGAATGTTCTGTTTCGACCTCGACCCCTGATTGAAACGCTCGTCTGGTGTCGGTTTCGTCTTCAGGGCCAACGCACGTCTGGATAAAGCCAATTCCAAGTTACTCCACGAGCGGAGCAGGTCTCTTCGACTCGGGGGAGCGTCGCTGGACGTGGGCTCCGTGGGTACGGTGGGAAATTATGGGATGTCCCTCGGGCACCTCCACAGAAGCCTCGGACTTGGACTCACGCACCTGACGCCGACGACCGACGGCCAGAAGAACACGGTCGACTACTACCTGGCCAAGGTCGGTCCACCTGATGCTCGGTTGAAGAGTCGGATCATGACGTTTGGTTTCTCTCCAGATGCAGAGCGAGTTGGACAAAAGCATGACCAGAGAGTTGAGTGACGGTGAGCAGCTCGAACCATCTCCATCTTAAACCAACGGCTGAAGATTTAACGTTCTTCTTCTCCTCAGCCAGAGCAGAGCTGGACTCGGCGTCGGCGCGCAGGACGGAGCTGGACCCCGTCAGCCGGGCCAACCAGGAGTACCTGGAGGTCATGAAGAAGAACTATATGATCTGACGTGGCTCTGACTGACGGTGCCAAGTTCAAACCCTCTGCTGAATTAATGTTTTTTTTCTTGTGATGTCACTACGTCTGTTTCACTACATTTGGCCTGGAACGAGGTTTCAGGCGACGACGGAGGGAACGAGCTGCTCGTTTTAGGAGGAGTCTTGACCCGCCTGCTCACCATTGGCAGGAACGGTTTTGTCACACGTTAATGCTAAGTTAACTCCTTTGATTCCATGTTACCATGTGCACAAACAGTAACACAACTTTTTTTAATTGATTTTTGTCAGTTTTATCCGAGCATTTGGTAACTTCTTTCTCCGATGTTCGTCCACGTTCGTTTTTGTCTGGTATTTTGTCGACATTTTCCGACGCAGGAATACAATAATACCACCTTGAACCTTATGTTTTTAAAGAGACTTGATAATAATTCACGAGGGTCCGAAACGGTTCAAATTATTGCTGCTGCTGTTCAAGGTGATGTAAAAATGTTCGTTCGCAGTACGACTTCCTGTCACCGTGGAGACAGTTATAAGAGCCTTGTTGAGGTCAAGAAGATTCTTAAGATGTGTTTTTACAGATTGAAAAGGAGGTTGTTTCCATAGGGAAGTGGCTTCACTGTCTTGATAAATGTGGTGGAATATAGTTGTTGTTTAAATATGTTTTTCAGTACAATTTTAAAGAAATGGTAGTTTCATTCTCAACACAATTTACAACATTTGAATAAGTGAAGTTTTAGCTCGGCAGATAAACGGTCGATTGATGGCAGAAACTAGAGAAGTTTCCCTCAGAAGAAAAAATTAAAGTAGAGCATAAATAGTTGCGACAAATGGAAACGGTTACTGTAATTTTAAGTCGACTCTTGTGTTTAGTTCTGGTGCTTTAACATGCAGCCATTTTTTTTTCTTCACCACAACGGTTTTAACTTTTGCCGAATACCACTCGTCTTGCTTCCGAAATATACATGTACTGACTATTTCCTCCACACGGGAAGTACCACCTTAATAAATTGCACATTGCACTTGTGGTCTCAGGTTAAAAAGGGCATTTGAGACGATGTTCTGCTTATTCGCTTTGGCTCAAAATGTAACTGATAAATAATATTTCTTGTAGTTTTCTATGGCGTTACGGGCCAATGGCTTCAGGTCCAAGCTCGACACGTGTCATCAGACGGTGCTGACGACTTCTATTTTTGACGAAGATACTTGAACTAAAAGCGCTGGAGAGAGTTTTTTTTTCTCCCACATGAATGAAAAGTGTAATGAACGACTGATGCCTGTATCAGACCAGCGAGAATAAACGTGTATAAAAACTTGTCAGAATGAAATTGTATCGTCTGGTTTGATGTTTTTATCTTCTAGCTCAGCTCTAAACAGGTCCACGACAGCTCTGGGTAAGTCATTGTAATATTTCTGTGGTACAAACGAACAACTTAGATGAAGTATTTGTATGTAGCAGGTGGTGAAGGAAGTTTTGCTTGCACTAGAAGAGTGGATTCTCATGTTTATGTGGAGGAAAAGAAGATAAAAAGGTAGAAGACAGAAGTTGATGATCAGAAGGAAAAGAAGATTCTGAAGGCAAGTTAACACATACAGAACCATCTTCTTGTGCATCTTACATGAATCTTTAAACCATTTTGACCTTTTTCAATGATGCTGAGTATAAAGTGTCAATCTAGACATAGTGAATGAAACTAGATGAGTCAGTGTTACTGTGAGATTTTATAGACTTGATTCTTGCTGGTCATGACATTTTATTTTTTTCTGTTATCTCTCCAGCTCATAGTATTATATATCTATATACTTGTGTATTATAAATAATCTGTTTATACGATACATATCAAGAAACGGGAACAACTATAGGACATATCGTGATACTGAAGTAACAAGGATATATTTGTAGTATTGTCGAGTACTTGACTCTGGTGTTGCAGAATTTACAGACCACATGACTCTTGACGAAGTCGTAACTGCTTTTATTTGTTTTCAAACCAAAATATGTCACTGTATCCTCTCGTTCTCAGTCGTTGCCAGGATCTCGTGTGATTTCACTGTCCCTTGATCTGCACATGACTTAATGACTGCTGCCATCTAGAGGCCGGCCCTTTAATTGCAACACAAAAATGAACAAACATATTAGCATGTAAATTGTAATATTTAAGCGTATCGATATTTTCTTACGCCTTGATGCATCATCATGCATGTATTATGTATTAGAACTTAAGAGAATCAAATTCATATGTTTGCAATGAGCCACTTGACGTAATTTACTTTTGGATTACGAAACAAGTCTAATGCAAAAACTTCCTGAACTACAAGAGGAAGTGAACATCTGACCGTCGCTGCTCTCCGTGACTCCTGATGCTGTTTGTTACTCTCAATTAGACTCCCAGCCCCCATCAGCCCGGAAACAAATGTATATTTAAGCCGCGTTCCTTCGCCACCCGCCTCTCATTAGCTGTGTTTTGATGTACTTCACTTTACCCCCTGTCTGCCAAAACACACGCGCTGGAGATTGTATTCTTTAGAAAGCACTTATTAAAATGAGACGATTGCCCCCCTCTGCTGCGTCTCTCTCCGCTTTGATCCGTCAGCCTCCAATCTCTCGTATTCAAATCTGGTTACATTTATTTTTGTTTCCTTTACAGCGGACGGGCACATCTGACAGACGCGCTATTAGCTGTTATTATTTCCCTTCTTCTGCCGACACACGCGGCTGCTTACGCTACACGCTTTGTTTTGATTGAGGAGGTTACAACTGTTGTCAGGCCGCGTCGCAGGGAGGCAGGAACACGAGAAGGATTCTTGAAAGGGTTTTTTTTATTTATTTTTTTTATTATTTAGTTGAAAAGCAGGTTTAAAACAAACGGCTTGTCGCCGGGTCGCCCACCGTCGACGACGCCCGGACTTGTTATCTTAGAGTTGCCAGAAAACAATGTTCATGGTTTTACCCTCGAGCCTCTGACGGTCCAACAGGACATTTGTGCGTTTGTCATATTTATCCGTGGTAACTGGGAAGATTGACACCCAGGTGTTAAAACATGTCAGGGATGCTGAAGGTTCCAAACGTCCCGCCATATTAATGGAAGCCGTTGATGGATGGATGGATGGATGGATGGATGGATGGATGGATAGTTAGACAGCAGACGATAGTTTCATAAGAACAAAGTGCAAGAGGTAACAAAGCGCAAATATGAGGAACATGGATCAAAGGAAATAAAATAAAGGAAAAAGGTTACAAAGATTAACATAGAATAGAATCATTCCCTCACTTCACTCCTGCCCCCAAACTCAAAATAATACACTCTAATAACACGAGGAATGGATGAGTCCCTGAGTCTGTTAGTGTTGCATTTGGACAAGTTTTTTCGCGAGTGACTGATTTTATTTGAAAAACATTTCTGAATTAAATCTCTTATTCATTCATTTTCTTTCCCGCTACTGTGAATCCCTTACGAGGGTCACGGGGGGGGCTGGAGTCTATCCCAGATTGTACGGGCGAGAGGCTGGGGACACCCTGGACAGGACGCCATTTTGTTACAGGGCTCACAAAGACACACAACAATTGACACACACTCTCGTAACTACAGACAATTTCTCCAAGTTCTTAATCGACCTCTGTATGTTTTTGGACTGTGGGAGGAAACCGGAGTGCCCGGAGTAAACCAACGCAACACGACGAGAACATACCGATCAGAAAGGTCACAAGTCAACTCCCTCCATACCTGGAAAGCGAACCGGCAACCTTTTTAACCACTGCGCCACCATTGTTTTTTCAGGCTCGTTTTTCCCGCCGCGGCGCTAGCATGTGCATCGTTGGCTCCACTTGAGTGGATGAAGAGGTTGAACAAATCGAAGGGGACAAGTGGAACAAACCTGCTTGTTTACGTGTTAGTGTTTTCCGGCCGCGCTCTAAACGAGACATCACTCCCGCATCTCGTCAGCGGCGGAATGGCGAGCGCTTCAATTCGATTTAGCGGCCGCGGCGTGATTTAAACGAGTCTCGCGGCTCTGTCAGTCTCGTCTCCGGCGTTTTATTTTTGGCTGTTTACTCTCGACTGTCACGCGTCGCGACGACTAGAAAGACGCCGGCTTGGATCTCCTGGATCTGGATGGAAGGAGGATCCTTTCATGTTCTAAGTGCTCCGACGTGACAAGAGCGACGACGGCTCGTTGAGTCTCTTGAGCAGCCGCTGAGAGAAGGAGTCAAACCAGCAATCTCGTAACATGAGGAGTCGCAGGGGCCCGAGCCGAGAGCACGGCCCCTCGCAGTCGAGAGCTTTTGTTCCAACAAACTCACTTCATGTAACGCCTTGTTGCCAAATACGTGTTTGGCTGTGAAGAGGAAACATTGAAGTTTTTTTGAAGTGTGACGTTGTTGTGGTTACTGGATGTTTAGCTACAGCGTGAGAGCCACATATGTACCTTTAAGGAAGAGTCATCATGATATTATATATATATATATATATATATATATATATATATTTGATAATTAAATTGAAAAAAAAAAGTTTTTAATGAATGCATATTTTTCTGCATAGTCTGAAACTTAAAAAATTAAAAGAATACTTTTCTATATTCAAGAATTTTTTATGTGTACCGTTTTTAAATTCAATACAAAAGAGTATTTTGTCACGTGATTGTCCCCTCGTCGCATGATTGGCTGAAAGTTGGACACCAACGTTTTTATGTTGCATTTTACACGCTACTGGGGGAAAAAAAATGTATTAAATTATTTGAATAAGAATATCAAGCTCTTAAGAATGTCAATATTTTTTTCACTTTTTATTTTAAATTAATTTAATTTATTTTACATTTTTTTATTGTTTGTATTGTTTTTTTTATTTTATTATTTTTATTTTAAATCAACATTTTAGTAAAGAAAGCATTACATTAGTTTATTCCAAAAAAGGATTACTTTAAATGAAAAAACATATTATATCAATATTCTGATGATTTACTTCCATAGTCTTTTGAACCTCATTTACAACAACAGCATGTTAACCCAGTGCCAGTAAAATGTTTATGATGCCACAGTAAAGTTTGACAATTGTATTTAAATGTATTGAAAAACACAAACGAACTAATACATTAAGCTGATGTGAATTTTGTACTTTTTTCCAAAATAAATATATAACTTTAATCTAATTTGTTGCATGAAATATAAGTTTAGCAGACAGACGAGTGGGTTTTAATGGGGATGAATCTTATTTAATGGCTCTTTACGTGATACGTGTTGTTGACCTCTGACCTCGATGTGAACTGAACATGCTAATGATGTTAATACAGGATTATCATGTTTTCACTGCCTTCTTGTGAGGTGCTGTACCTCGCAACTACATTCTCAGTAACAGTGACTAAAAAAATCAACCTGCACGTGTCCCATGATGCTTTGCCGCCCAGCCAACCAATCACAACTGAAATTGTCTATACTGACTATAATTGAGTATTAACTATACACCTTCAATGATTGCTTTGGAAACTTGAAACTCACTGGGAGAGTTTACAAAGTGATACCCCAGAACATTTTTGTTTTTTACATTCATTTCTTGAATTGGTTATAATATACATTTTACAGGAATTACTAAACAAAATACTGTATTTTTTTCTTAATGATTTTTTTTTATTCTTACAATCTTACACCATAAATGATCCTAAAATAAGCTTCAATCTTGGGAGAGGTACCGCAGGTCCTTCCTCCCTGCTGCCATCAGACTCCACAACAAGAACACAGCAAGATAAATATTTAACAGCACCTCTTCTTGTTATTTTTGTAAATATGTTGTATATATAATATGGTGCAGATTTCTATTTTATTCTATTTAGATTTTTTTCATTTTATTATTTTATTTCTGGGTGTTTTTATCTGTTTGTATATTGCTCTGCTGTTTAAACCGAATTTCCCCTCGCGGGACAAATAAAGGATTCTGATTCTGATTCTGAAATCTTAATGACATTATATAAAATCTTATGTTTTAAATTAATTTAATTTTAAGATTGTTAAGAAAAAATCTCATTTTGGATTTTAAACCAATTCAAATGCAAAAAAAAGAAAAGATTATGACTTAAAATAAATTGTGTAACATTTTATTTTATATATATATTTAATTAAAAAAGTGCTGTAAAAGTACTAGAAATATTTTTACAAATGACAAACTAAGGGAAGGAAAGAAAAAAAGATCCTTAAGCAGTGATATGTTGAGTTGAACTTGTAATAAAATGATTATATATTTTTTAAACTTCATGTCCTTAACCATGATGGCAAATCTGGCAGAGCTCCAGACAGAACTCCAGACACTCGTCGGGCTCGCAGCAGGACCGGACCAGTGCCGAGTGGCAGTGGGCGTCGCAGGTCAGCTCCTCCATCGGCGCCCCCTCCTGGAGAGAGCAGCAGCAGCAGCAGCAGGTGGCGCCGGCCTCCAGCAGGCCCAGGATCAGCAGCAGCAGGTGAGCACAGCAGTCTGATCAGAAGGTCGTAATCAAACACCGGATAATTAACCTCCACGTGTTTCTTCTCACGACACCAAAGAGAATCGACTCCTGATCAAGATCCCGTTAATCACGTCCCTTCCCTCGGGAGGATCCGCGGAGATGAGCAACAACAAGGAGCTAGCTGTCACCGCGTAATTGCTCGACGCCCAAATTAGCGATGCGCGACATTGCATACATTAACCTTACAGGTGCGTTTCCCGCCGCCCGAGCCGCTCATGCAAATCCTCTCGTTTTATCCTGTTTACTCGCCGCGGCAAACGAGGAGGAGGCGCAGGAATTCCCCGGGGAGCGAGGTGAGCGTCGGCCATGCTTTAGCCGCCAAAAAAAAACAACACACGCTCGGATGCTACGTTATGCTAATGCACGCGCGCTAGATGAAAAACCTGCTTTATCGCCGCAGAAACTTCACACGAGATACAACACGGATAAACAAAGATGCCGCACGCTTTGATGAAACTGAAGGAAAGTGCAGCGCCGTAAACTTTTGTAGCGACACGGAAAATCTTCGTTTGTTGGTTCAGGATCACTTTAGTCTCGAACAAAACAAACGTCGCTCGTAGCATGTAAACATGTCCGGACATTAAAGATGTTTCTTTTCAAACCCAAATGTTATCTTTAAAGAAACATTTTACTTTTCTGCTAAACTCACCCCATTTATTTGATTCCCTCTTCTTGAAAGCTGAACATTTTATCTGTATCCTCTCATCCTCAGTCATCAAAGGGATTTCGTTGTAACTTTAGCTATCAGTAAATCTGCTTTTGACTCGATTCTTCGTCTCAGATTCACTCGCTGGTCATAACCTTGAGAAGCGTGAAACAATGATGGCGGACTAATTGTCTTGGCCTTAATCGGCCAGTAAACCACAGGTTTGTGGGTCTGGTTCCTGCAAAAGCCGGTAATACCTCCACCAAGGAGTTGTTAAAACATTAGTATTTATGCGAAGTACATCAGTGTCATCGAAATATTCAACTTTAAATGTTGCATTTTTAATTGAAATCTTTTTAAGCATAAAATTATTTCTTTAATTGAATTCAATCATTTCTTTATCAAAAGGTTGATTTAATTTTTATTTAATAGTTGAATACAAAATATGTTGTGGAGTTGTTTAAGAGTAATTTAATTCAAAAATATTTCAAAATCATCAAAAGGTTGATTTTGTTTTTAATAATTGAATTTAAATATAAGAATATATTCTAAATGTCATTTTTACATATAGAGTTTGATATTCTTATTCCAATAATTCAAAAAGACATTTTCTAAATTCAATATTTTTCAATTCATTGCCTTTATAATTCAATGTCAATGTTGGTATAACGGTGTCAAAAATGCATTTTTATAAATAAA
This sequence comes from Callionymus lyra, assembly GCF_982586985.1. NCBI lineage: Eukaryota > Metazoa > Chordata > Actinopteri > Syngnathiformes > Callionymidae > Callionymus > Callionymus lyra. The sequence continues at coordinate 5,553,909 of NC_141825.1, read as the reverse complement.
CAAATTAAACCTTTCATTATTTAAATTTCGCATACTAAGAATTGAGACGCACTAACGCACTAAAAATACTAACTTTTAGTACGCTAGTATGCGATTTGAGACACAGCATGTGTTTTTGAGCAAGATTTACAACTCTACTGCCACCTGCTGTCCAGGTGAGCTCATTACCATTTGAGTTGAAACTCATTTTGTAGAAAATTGTTCAATGGATACGATACAAGTGGAAATGAGTAGTTTGGCAGACGTTTGTACTCTTGTGTGTTTTTATTTCCTCTAAAAATGTAGAGTAAATCAAGTTCTCGTTCATAAACAATGGACTCTACTTACCGCTAGGGGCGCCAGTGAGCTGCCGTGAGTCGACCGCGCTGCTTCTCTTCACGGACGAAGTGGATCCACGAGTCGTGCGATCAGTTTCTGGAACTTTGAGGTCACATCTCGGGCAGGTGGACTTCCTCTGATCCACGTTTGACCGGGTCGAGGAGACGTGGACAGACGAACGAGGCTGACCTGGAACGACAAAAACATTTTTTACTTTAGGTAACTCTTTATTTAACTTTTTCCACCAACATTTATTAAAAATAATGATGCTGGTAACTAGAAAATAAAAGTGTAGAATCGAGGAATATAATTAAAAAATAATAAAATAGTTATTATAGATTTAGGGGAAACAGAATTAAAGAATCTTCTGAAACAACTCTAAAGTCACGTATTCATGGAAGAAGTGAGTCACACTTTTCACACTCACTCCTGACGAGGTCATCCGGGCCGGGTTTTCCTCCGAGCGCCGCAGAAACTTCCTGAACACATCCTACCTTGAAAAACATTAGCAGAGAAACACGTGATGGATGAAGCTGTAGATGTTTAGATGGAAAGTCAAAGGTCGTGATCGTCGTCAAAAGCTTAAAAAAAAAACAGTCCTGGTTTTGTTTTTCACCCTCAAATGGAAAACATCTGATGTTTAAACACCAATTGAAAAGTTAAAATCTATTAAAGAATAAGGTGGACATGTAATAAAATGAAGGAAATTGATATAATATAATATATTTTTTAATATAAAATGTATTAATTACAATTTTACCAAGTCTTTGAAAAAAAAAAATGTAAAGCTCAAGTAATGCAACAAAAAAGTCAAATTCCATGAACTTATATTCATCTAAATATTATTATAATTATACAACAAAATAAAAGAGAGAGAAAAATATCAATCATGATTAAGGAAGTCATTTTTTTCCTAAATATTTTAATATGAATAAAAAGATGAAAGGAAAGGTTTACTTTGTAAATATGGATTCATATATATATATATATAAAAAATGTTAAAAAATGTTTTTAACAAATATATATTTTCAACAGAGGAACTAATTGTTGAAAACATCTGATGACAAAACGTCTTCCAACTTAAATCAAGGTTCTGATTGGTTGAAGCTGACTTGCCTTGAGAAGAGGTTTTCGGTTGGACTCCCGCTGGTCCCTCTGGAGTCAACATGTCAGGATGTCATGATGAATCAGAAACTTTTGTTTCTTCTCTGTTCAGAGAGTCCAGACCCGGCAGTGAAGCTATTGTTGTGGAGGTGTGTGTCCGTGTGTGTCCTGCTTTTGTATGTAACACAATGAAGCCACATACCCCACGAGTGTGTCAGAGTCCAGCGTCAGATCCCAAAATCCTTTTTCCACATTTCTGCTTTCCATTGTGTGGGTCTCCTCCAGGAACTCTGGTTTCCTCCCTCATTCCAATTAATAGAGGCCAAGTGTTTCTGTGTGTAGTTTATAGGTGTCGTGTGATGGTCCAGAAACTTGTCCATGGTGTCCCCTGCATCTTATCAGTCGCTACAATACGTATCACGATACAGTGTCAACGATACGATGTACAGTGATACTGTAGTAACAAGTATATACATGTAGTATTGTTGAGTACTTGACTCTGGTGTTGCAGAATTTACAGACCATATGACTCTTGACAAAGTTGTAACTGATTTCATTTGTTTTCAAACCAAAATATGTCCAAACATCAGCTTTAAAAGCTGCTGGAGTCACTGTATCCTCTCGTCCTCAGTAGCTGGTCGGATCTCACAGGATTTAATTCTTCATTTAGCTACATGTATTAAAAAACAAACAAATATTTTATTTTACACAAATTCTATTGAACTATTAACCATAAAAGAGCTTTGGTAAAAAATATTTGAAATCCTCCCAAAATTAATTAATTAAATAATCGATACAGTGCTGTCGAATATCGATACAGTATCGTGAAAGGAAGTATTGCGATAAATCGACTGTGGTGTTGCAGAATTTACGACTTTATGACCAATTTATGACTCTTGACGAAGTCATAACTGCTTTCATTTGTTTTCAAACCAAAATATGTCCAAACATCAGCTTTAAAAGCTGCTGGAGTCACTGTATCCTCTCGTCCTCAGTCATCGGCGTGTGACGTTAAACAAGTGTTACGCACGTATCAAACAAACACTTGTGAGCGACAACCATCTCACAGATCTGCCTAAAACATCGGAACAAAGCGACGTTTCCGAAACAGCCGTTAGTCTCAAGAATCGTCACTTCCTGACGAGCCACGCCCATTTTTTCCCTCTCTCTTCTCGGCGGGCGGGCTGTCAAGAGCGGTGCGTTCAGGAACACTCCGGGCGTGCCAGCCTCTCACCGAGACTCTGGCACTTCAAAGCCACACATTAGTGCGACACCTGACGTCGTCTCAACTCTCCGTCAGAAATGTCGCCCGACGTGCCGACGGCGAATCAAAGGAAGCCCTGAGAGACGAACTCGTTATCAGCGCCGACAATTACTGACATTAGTCAAAGCGGCGCCGAGACTCTTTTCTTCCGTTTCTCTTTTGTTTCCGTGATGATGATGACAATTTATTTTTTAATATACACACAACTTTATTTAGATGCACAGCTGCAGTCGATTAAACACAATTGTTTGCAAAACAAAAAACGTGTTTTGGACAAAAATCTATTAAACTTTTCATAATTATCATTTAGTGATAAATATTAAAACGTATTTGTTTTGCAAATATTTTAATTTAATTTCACTGCATTATTATTATACTTTTTTTTTATTGTATGTGTATATATATATATATATATATATATATATTTTTTTTTTAACACATAAGAAAGTGTACGATGATAATCATAAAAAAGTATTTGTTTTATAACAATGTTTTTAGATTATGTGTTAATATTTGTATTAATTATTTGTATGTGTGTTGTTAATATGTATTAACCATAATACATTTAAATAATACGTTTATTTTAGTACAAATTGATTGCTCTTCATTTTTGGAAAAACATATATGTGATTTTATGTATAAAAAAACAATTATATACATTTATTAAGGAGAAGTTAAAAAGTATAATTCATCAACATAAACAGCAGTAATTTAACAATAATATAATTGATAAACCTGTTATTATGATTATTTGTGTTTTAACTTACTAGTCGTCACTGAATATATTTTTATATACAATCACAGTTTTGTTTGACACGTTGAAAATGGCTCAATGGAAAATAATTTTATTTCTAATGTGAAAAAACGTTGACGTTAGAAGTCTGAGAAAAACATTTATTCTATTTTGTAATAAGTAAGAAAAACAAAAGTGTTGCAAACATTTGGCACAATAAGTACAAATATTCACGACATGTTTACAAACAAACGTTTTTTTTATAAATACATTTATTTCATAGTGACATCGAGACATCATCAGGTAACACAAAACAACTGCAGTACTTTATTCCACACAGTATTCTCACCATTAAAGTCGTTATGTAACCAAGCTAGCCAGGGTAACCTGTGCAAATGAATGTATTTGTAGCCTGTATTAATCTGGTAATACTCTAGTTAAAGTCATGCTGGTCACACTAGCAGTACTACCGTATTCGTCAGGTATTGTTTTTGATTTAAAGCGTGTTTTAATGTATAATCAGTCGAATTAGAAGAGTTGGAAGTTGTAGTGTATTTGTAGATCAAGACAACAGGGAGTCCTTAGTAGATTTGTGGTACTAGTAGTAGAAGACAGTAGTAGTATCTGGGTGAGGTTAAGTGGTAGAACTAAAAGTGTAGCTGTTATCAGTGATGTAAGTTCTCATTGTCATGAAGTAGTAGTGCTAGTAGTAATTAAAGTTGTAGTAGTAGAGATGTTGTAGTAGTTGTTGAAGCAGAATTGGTAGTCATGGTGGTTGTAGTAGTCGGTTTAGTAGTACTAAGATATGTTTTTATTCTTCCTACGTTGGGGAAAAGAAGGCTGTCAGCGATGCTTACCAAACAATGATTCTACTTCACTCGTGCTCTGCCCTCTAAAGTCTGTCGCTATGGGTTACCTAGAGGTTCTGCCTCATCTCACGTTAATAAGATCAACGCCGAACTTATACAAGGTGATCCTCCAGCTTGACTTTGCCAAATATTTTTGCTAGGTTGGACTGCAGGGTCATGTAGGCCGTGGTCCACTGACTGATGAATATCTTCAAAGGGCAGGCTACTGTGAGTACCTTGGACAAACCCCTTTCGCATGGTGTAACCCACAGCGACAGCTTATAGAGGGCAGAGCACCGATGAGGTAGAAACCCCAGGTTATCAGACTCTACACATGTTGCCCAGCAGCTCACCTCCCTGAGCTTGAGAGGTGGCCTACTGCATCCTGCTGTGTGGCGAGTGCATTGATCTTTCTTAGCGACAAGGCTCGAGGTAACCCATAGCGACAGCCTGCAGAGGGCGTTGCATTCATTCATAGAACCACGGTTATAACGGTAACAGGGGTTTACCTATGCAAGGACAAATTCAGACATATATTAAAATAACTTCGAAAACAACAATAAGGAAATTAAAATAATTAGGAGTCCAAGTTGAAGTAGTACTAGTAGTCATAGTAATGAAGTAGGAGCAGCAGCAGTAGTTGAAGTAGCAGCCGTAGTGTTAGAAGTAGATGTCGTAGTACAGTCTTAGTATCATCATCAGTAGACACTGGTCACTGACAAGCAGAGGCTGCTGAGAGGGTTGAGGGTTCGAAGACGTCCGGTGACTCACTGCTGCTCAGCCGGACGCTCCCCGGGTACTGCGCTCTTGACGCTCTCTGTCTTCGGCGCCCCCTTCAGAGCGCTCTGCACAGAACACTCTGAGTAAAGTGAGCGCCACATGTGGACGTCTGAGCTCCAGGACTCACCTGCAGGTGTGTAGTTAGAACGTTGAACCCCAGGCTCGCCGACACACTCTTCATCAGGGTCGCACTCCTGTGAACACACACATTCAAACACACATAAGCACACACACAGACACACATAAAGGAGCACGAGTAGACACAATTGATACAAAAGTTAATATGTAGTTTTTCTACAACACTGATCGTTTTTGTGCATTTTTTGTTTGTTTTTGTTAAGTTTTTGTGTTAGTCATCATTTACGCCTCAGTTTTGTGTATGGTTTGAATGTGTGTATGTCTGAGAACTGTGTGTTGGATAATCTGTGTGATTGCCTTTGTGTGTGTTTGTCTTTACTTATTTGCAATTGTATTTGTGGTTATGGGTGTTTCTGCATGTGTTTTTGCGTTTTCACCTTTGTGTGTGTGTGTGAGTGTGTATTTTTGTATCAGAGTGTATGTATTTGTGTGCATATATGTATGTTTTTGTGTGTGTGCATATTTGTATGTGTTTTTGTTTGTGTTTTTTGTTTGTGATTATGAGTGTTTCTGTGTGTGTGTGTGTGTGTGTGTGTGTATGAGAGTGTGTATGTTTGTGTGTAGTTTGTGTGCTTGTATGAGGCTGCTTGTGAGAGTGTGTGTGATTGTTCAAGAGTGCTTGTTTGTGTGTGTATATATTTGTTTGCGTTTGTTTGTTTGTTGTTATAAGCGTTTCTGTGTGTGAGTTTGTTCCCTTGTGTGTGTGTCTGAGTGTGTGTGTATAAGAGACGGTTCGTATTTGTGTAGTGTTTGTGTTTATATAAGAGTGCGTGTGTGTATGTTTAGTTGTTGTGAGTGTTTCTGTGTGTGTGTTTGTTCCCTTGTGTATGTGTGTCTGAGTGTGTGTGTGTATAAGAGACGGTTCGTATGTGTGTAGTGTGTGTGTTTGTATAAGAGTGCTTGTGTTTGCATGCGTGTGTGTGTATGTTTAGTTGTTGTGAGTGTTTCTGTGTATGTGTTTGTTCCCTTGTGTGTGTATGTCTGAGTGTGTGTATAAGAGACGGTGCGTATGTCTGTAGTGTGTGTGTTCGTATGAGAGTGTTTGTGTGGGAGAGAGTGTGTGTTGTGTATTATTATAAATTGTCAACTATGACCTTTCAAAGATGTTTGTGTGTGTGGTGTGCACAACAACAGACGCTGAAACAGGAAGTCCTTCCTGCAAACACGTCGTACCCCGTGAGCCTCTGAGATCGTCTCCTCTGGAACTCCAGCTCGTCCACCGTCCACACGGCTCCCTTCATGTTCTCCACCCGCACGAAGCACTTGTGCAGACTCAGGTTGTGACGCACGGCGTTCTGAGGCAGAGACACAGGTGAGCGAATCCGTCGCACCTCCGCTGCTCACCTGCGCTACCTTCCAGGTGGCGGCGTTGCTCCGGAAGTAGGCGAAGGTGCGAGTGAACCAGGTGTAGATCTCGTTGAGCGTCAGCTGCATGTCTGCGGACTCCATGATGGCCTGGTGAGTCGTATCAAACTTTATTGATCGTGTCGTCATGACAAGACACTTTGAAGACGACTGTTTACACTCGTGACGCCCACAACATGTTCTTGATATAAAATAAAGAAAGAAAATCTCACCTGAAATCTAACAAAATAATAAAGGAAACTTTATTTTATATGAACATACGAAATAATAATTGCAACAATATATAACAAAATATGTGTTTTTACCATTTATTATTAATTGAATAGAAAAAAAAGAAAGAAAAAATGTTCACAATTTTCTTAATATATGAAAAATAACGACATAATAATAATTGATCTTATTTATATAGTAACATTCAGACGTTCATTAGTCACATGTTATGATAAATAATTGTAAATAATGTAAAAGTGTTTGTTTATTGACTTTATAGATATGTATGTTTTACTCCTATTTAATAAATTAATCATTAATGTGGATAACCCCTTATTTAACCCCAGAGTTGTCTCTGGGTCAAGGTGACCAGATGACCTCCACCACTGCATATGTATTTATACATTTGTTAATCGGGTCACCTTAAAAATTACATGTGAAAAAAAAAAAGTTTTACTTGAATTAAAATGCAAAACATTTTATTTTATTTATGTAGCACCTTTTTCTTGAGATAATTATATCAATATAGATATTTCTAAAGTAACATTTCTGTAGTAAAACGTTGTGTGCGGTTTAAATTCATCGTCTTTTTCATTATTCATGTTATAAAAGGTGAACAATTACTATTATCTACTGTTAAAAACTTGTATTACTAGGAGCGTGTATTGTCAAGAATACGATACGATATATACCACGATACAGGGCCAAGTGTTGCAGAATTTACAGACAACATGATTTTGGAGAAAATGGAAAGCTCTCAAATATCTCCCAAAAAATAAATAAACTCAGTTTCTAGTGTAAGCGTGGTTCTGAGAATATGACGAGGGCAGAGCATGTATGAAGTAGAATTATTATTTTCAAACGATTATAATATTGAAATCTTGACGAAGTCGTAACTACTTTCATCTGTTTTCAAACCAAAATATGTCCAAACATCAGCTTTAAAAGCTGCTGGAGTCACTGTATCCTCTTGTCCTCAGTCAGTCCAAGTTTCATATTTGATATGCGAGGATAAAACAGCAGCGTCAAGGGTTCAAAGAAGGATGAAGCGGTATCTGTACCTGTCGTATGAGAGTGGCGTACGTGAACGGAGGTCTGATGTCCGTGTTCTTGTACAGGTGGAATTCCTTCTCTGCGAGGAAGAGAAGTTTGAAAAGACGTGTCGAGTGAGTTGAATCTGCCGCGAGTGGTGACATCACCGCAGGACAGAGAGAAGACCGAGGGGTGTCCTCGTCTTCTCGCCGCGGACTCGTCTTCCTCGTCGGGGGTCGGCGTGACCGGCGGTGGCGAGTCCGAGTCCGGGAGCTGCGAACGGACAAAAGATGAGCTGCGGGGGAAACGAGAGACGGGCGGAACCGAGCGATCGGTCGCGGCCCCTCCATCAATTACGGGTGATTAGGGGGTGAAATTGTTGTGATTGTTGGGGCGACTCTCGGCAGATTAACAGATGATTAGCTCCGTGATCGTGGCAACATGTCTGCAGACTCGACCACTGGAGCGTAAACTTCACAACAATTTTCATCTTCCTCTGATGAGGCTCAGACTTTTGGGATCCTCTTCCTCAGACTCTCGTCTGCTCGACTGAGCTTCACAACAAACTAACTATTCGCGTTCAAGTGGGATAAGAAAACTTCAGGGAGGTCTAATGTTAGTGGAAGATCAGACGATTTTACTAATTTAGCATTTTAAAATGTTGAAAAAGAAATAAACAATGTTCACAGTTTATGTATAAAAAATTAAATCCACAAGAACAACATAATAATAATTAATCTTATTTATATATCAACATGCAGTAGTCACATGTTATGAGTAATAATTGGAAAAAATGTAAAAGTGTTTGTTTATTGACTTTATAAATATGAATGTTTAACTGTATTTAATAAATTAATCATTAATGTGGATAACCCCTCATTTAACCCCCGTGTTGTCTCTGGGTCAAGGTGACCCGATGACCCCTACCACTGCATATATTTTTAAATCTTTATATATCTTTATATTATTTATTTGTTTTTCGGGTCACCTTGACCCAGAGATAACACAAGGGATACTACAAACACATTTTTTCGGGGTCACCCTACAAATTAAATGTGAAAAATATAATTTTACTTAGAATAATTGACTTACAAACTAACTATTAAGTGGATATTAAATATATTATTATATATATTAAAGGGTTGATTTCTCTTTTTTTTTAAATGATAGAAATATAACATTTTAAAAATAAAAAAACAAATTTAACCATAGCTTGATTTTCTAATTCCAATAATGAAAACATACATTTTCTAAAGGGAATATATTTCAATTTGTATTGTTTTAAAATTCAATATAAAGATGTTGGTATAATACCAGATATTATCAACAGACCGCAGAGCTACTCGATCCAACAGTCATGTGACCGTCTGTGCGTCGAATGATTGGCTGAAAGTATCAATTACAAAAAAATTGTAATTTGAATAATTGTACTTCTTGTGTCTCAGTTCTGCCAGGATTATTCAGGGGCTAAATTGTGTGTTTGTTTTATCTCAGTATTGTCGAGAAGAAACAAAGGAATCTTTTCCGTTGTGGCGTCAGAAGCTCTCGGTCTTCAGTCGTACCTGTGAGGGAGGAGAGGGAAGACGAGCCACAGGGGGCGCCGTGGAGTCGAGCGCGGGGAGATGCAGGTGAGCCATCATCGCTCTCAGACGCTGGCGCTCTCGGCTCAGCTGAGAGAACAAACCATGAAGTTAAAGTCACGGAGAAGATGTGACGTGAGGATGATCTCACCTGCAGGTCCAGCTGATGAACCACCTGCGTCTGGACTCGACACTGAGCCGTGGTTCTGTCGTCAAGACTGTGTTCGCTGCTCATGTGCCTGTCAACACACGTTTGACCTCAGTGACCTCTCGTGATGGCGCTTCGTCTACGTTAGCATCGTCGTAAACATCGCTAACTCACATTTATCCCTTGCATTAACTCAGGGTCAAGGTGACCCGGAGGCCTAAGAACAAATGTATTTGGTAATAACTGTATTAATGGAAGGGAGGGATGACCCTGAGTTAACGCAAGGGATACGACCAACACATTTGTTTTCAGCCACCGGGTCACCTTGACCCTGAGATAACACAAGGGTTAAATTCATATTTAATTAAACTATTAATTTATCTGTTTTATATTTTAACATTATTCATCAATTGATTTCATTTATTTTCTTTCAATAATTTATCATCAAATACTATTTGACTTTTTATTTAAATTAAAGTTTCATCCGTGCAGGGTTTTTTGTTTATAATGTTTTTTACAAACTAAACTGGCGGTAAAAACATATTTGTCAGGAAATGTATCTTTAAATTTAATTCCATTTATTCATACAATTAGATGAATATAGAGTCACATAGAAACATGTATAAAATACAAAGTTCATATTTAATTAATCCTTAAAATCTATAATATTTAATGCATATAAAAACATAATTTTCATTGACTTTATCTTGAGAATTTTCATTTATTTATTCATTCATTCCTAGACTTGTGTATTTATTTTTATACACAATTGAAATTAAATAGATACAATTTAGTGGATAAATATTAAATAAAGTCATTACATTTCTTGATAATAAAGAAAGAACGAAAGAAAAACATTGATATGTATTTTTTCTTTCTTTTTTATTATCATTATTATGAAAGAAAATATACCGGTATATAAATGTTTTTCTTTCTTTATTATCAAGCATTTTAATGACTGTATTTAATCTTTTTTCACTGATTTATTCATCTTATTTATTAGTATAAAGATAAATCATTATTTTGACGGGTTAATCGCTTGTGCACAAAATGTTGTTTTTTTCTAACTTCACTGACAACTAAGTGTGAGTTTGACGAAGAGAAAGTTGTCGTTACTTGACGAACTGGTCGATGTCGTCGCAGGCGGACTCACAACCGGGCCAGTTACACACTCCGTGACCGTAGAGAGCGCGGGTGAGGTCAGAGGTCACGGCTCTGGAGGAAGAAGGAAACATGAAGATGGAAACGACTGATGGATGAATAAACTTCACACCTCTGTGAGTCGTCAGGAGTCTGTGGTTCAACGCTGGACCTCTTCACGTCTGGACGTCTGGACGTCTTTTCTTCTTCCTGCGTCAACGTCTTCCACAACTTGTGCATCTCAGCCAGAGAAACTGGAGGAGAGAAAGAAACTTCCAGATAAGAAACATTAAGATACATTAAAAAGTAATAAGATAATATACAAAAGATGAACGCTTGCTTTTTGTGTTAATATATAATAAAAATATATCATATATAAAATATCAAAGAGTTTCATATAAAGAATGAGTTGAATTTAAAGAAATGTAAACATTGAGTCTGTAAATAAAGTAATAAACTATTAAACCTGGATTAAAAATACATATTTTGTCATAAAATAGTTTAAAGATTTAAGTTTATTTAAAAAATAAATTCAATAGAATTTATGTATTTTACATGTATAAAATATTATAATAATTCAAGTATATTTAAATGTAAATTCAATTATGTGTATAGAAATATTATGAAGATGTTTTAAATACATATCAAAGATAAATTTCATTAAAAAAATCATGTATTTTATGAATAAAATATTATAATATTTGAAGTATATTTAAATGTGAATTGAATGGATTTTATGTGTAAAAAAATATGATAAATATTAAAGTACATTTTAAAGATAGATTAAATAAGAAACATTTTATGAATAAATTAAAGATTTTAGAGATTCATCTAATGAAAAAATGATGTATTTTATATGTATTAAATTGTATATTTAACAAGAACATTTAAAATATAGTAATAAAATAATGAGTCGTTAAATTGTGTTTTTTATATGTGTGAAATATTATAAATATTAAAATACATTTTAAAGATAAATGTAAAAAGAAATGTATATTTTATATGTATGAGATATCATAAATATTAGAGTACTTTTAAAGTTACATATGTTTTGGGGGTATATTTTATATTTATGAAATATTATAAATATCAAAGTACGTTTTAAAGGTATATCTAATTTTATTTTTTAAAGGATATTTTACACATATATATGAATGTAAAAATATGAGTACGTTTTAATGGTACATTTAAATGTGTATTTTAAATATGTACAGGTATGAATCTCTCATGATGCTACATCTAGGTTTGATTTTCACAAACAAGATTATCGTCCAGTTTCATAAATGTATAGTTTTGTAAAGAAAAATGTGTGGGAAAGTATTTATATAATCAAATAATTGTATAATTGTTGAAGGTGTTTTTACAGAATTCAAACATGTGTTTACAGGGGTTCAGAGGTTTTATTTGAGTTCTAAGATGGAGTCAGAACTTAATGGACCTGGTGGAGACGACGTCTGGAGCGCTGGCTCGGCCTGGAGAACCTGCTGCTGCTGCTGGAGGTGCAGGAGCTGCTGGAGGACCAGGTGTTGACCCGGAGAAGAGTTTGAACTTCCGCCTTGTCTCACCTGCTTGACCTTCTTGCGAGGCTGTTGAAGGAGCTGCAGGTGGAGCTGCTGCTTCTTGTAGAACTCCTTCAGATGTTGCTGCAAGAAGGAGTCGTGTTCAGGAGGAGACAGGTGTGTGTGTGTGTGTGGCATCAGTGTGCGGTCACCTGCTGCAGCAGCAGCGCCTGATGCTTGTGCTGGACCAGCGCCTGCAGCTGGTTGGAGGAGAGAAGCTGCTGCAGCTGCTGAGGAGACATCATGGCCAGAAGAACCTTCAGGACGAGAGTCGACAACACGGTGAGTGTGAGACGGAGCGAAGCCGTAATTAGCTGGACAATGACACGCGTGTTGTGGCTGCTAATGGAAGCGCACGCGTGTTAGCGACGCCACACACTCCAATAATAACTCCTTGATTGAGACTTGATTGACGAGTCATTATTTAAGCATTTATTTGTCTTTTTTTGAGCAGCGATCTACACGCTTGAAAGAAACTTATGTATCAAAATATATGAAATATTCTTGATTAAAACTCAATTTAAAAGTATTATTTATCTGAATCAAACTATTATATAGATATATTTTTTAAGATTATAGTAATAATATTTATAAATATGTATAATCATATGATAGTAATACTTATTATTATTTTTTATCTTGGTCACTTTTCTTCTTATAACATAAATACTATTTTTGAGTATTTTATATCTTGTACTTTATGCTGATCTATATACTCTTCTCGCTTGCTTAGGGTAGGAGAAATAAAAAATAATGAAAAGCCATTAAAAAAATGTAAATAAACGAATGAGAAAAAATAGTAACTTATATACTGTATATAAATAACATATTATTATGTTAAAAAAAAAATTATTTTGGATTAGACATTTGTTTTTTTCATACTTCTTCTATAAAAAATAAAATAAAATGTCACTTCTAAATCTGTTAAAATTAAATACAATAAATATGAGTAGATACTTTATTTACAAATTATAATAATAAATGTAAATATTGTTTTAATTAAGCCTCTCACCGCTAGAGGGCGCGGTCATGAGAAACGTTCATTTTTCTTCTTCTATTGGTGATGTAAGAGAGCCTGAGCTATATGGAGCTATACGTTGAAATAAAGTAATTTATATGAACAAATAATTAAATAAATAAACATAAAACAAATCATAACTACATTTTTAAAAAATCAAACTGTCATTTTATCAATCAAACTCTTATTTATTTAAATAGTAGGTATAAACTAATGTTATATATATATATATATATATATATATATATATATATATATATATTCTTTTTTTTTAATTTATTTGTTCGGATTAACATTACAACATTTTAATAAAAGTGTTATTTTATTCCATAATTCTACTATGAAAATAAAATGTCACTTCTAGATGTGTAAAACTATATATAACAGATCATGTAAAATACTACATTTATAAACGATAATTATACATTTCATTATTTTAATATTAAGATATTATTGTTGATTTAATCTTTAGTCAACAACATACAGTGAATACTATTTTGTTTTTGCTATAAATTAAAATGAACACATGAATGCATTTAATAATTCTTGTCATTTTTTGATACATTTTAAAAGTAAAGTTACATTTTAATGTATACAGTTTAGAAACATCATAAAAACAGGATTTAAAAGTTAAGATTCAGATATTTATCCACATATTTTTGTGACAAAAACTCAACTCATACAATTGGAATATAAAACGAAAGTGAAGTACATTTTTAAGGTATATTCAATATTTGTTTGTGGGATAATACATGTTTTTTATTCAATAAAGAAGATGTTTTCACTCGTAAAGGACGACGGCACCTGTTCGCGAGGCAGACTCTGGAAGCTTCTTCGACTCACTTCGCCGCACGACTCCCCGTCAGCCGCCGACTCGTCTGCGTGGCTCAGGAGGGGCTTGGCTGCCGTCCGACGACCGACAGGAGATTCTGGCATTTCCAGCTCCGCGGCTGAAACAAACAGCAAACAAACTGTCAAACACACATCATCACTGCTGGACATACTGTATATGAAGATAAACTTCTTGTTTTTCTATTTTAAATCCTGGTAAAATAAAGTTTTATGATGATTCTAAACTACACTCATTTCAATTGAACTCAGTCTTTACACTTCTTTAAAATGTAGAAATAGATGATTATAATTATTTACTGAACAAAGTTTACTTAATAATATGCACTAAAAAGTTTTATTAAATTCATTTATATGGAGGTAAAGGACATTTTATTTTATCGAACAACTTCATATTATGTTGTTGTTGTTGTGGAGATCAGGGTCAATACAACCTTAAGATTCTAATAATTATATTTATTATTATCATTTATTGATGTTTTTAGTTTTACAAATCTCTAGAAGTGACATTTTACATGTTTTATACAATAATCAAGAAGAAAAAACTGAAAAAATGTTGAATCCAAATGAAAAAGGTGAACTAAAAATAAGTCAGAGAAAATACAAATTAAACAAATATATATATATACATTAATTAACTCATTATAGTAATGATAATAATGATTGTTATCATTTATAAATTGTATAATTTTACATCTTTATCGTATATAATTTCTCTTTACATATATCTATATTTTCGTTTTTATATAAAAGAATAAAGAAGAAAAACCCTTTGATCCAAAATAAAAACAAGTAAAAAAAAATCGATTAAAAAACAAATTACATTTATTAATATCTTATTATCGTCAAAAATAAAATCAACTGAGATATTGTCACAAAGCAATCGTTGATCACAGCAACAATTAAACAGCACACATAATGAATTACGAATGAATGTCTATAATAACACGTGTTTCTTCTTCTATATTTATCGATGAAATAAAAGATAAGAAGCTCAAACACAGACGGACATGAAGAGAAAAGAGAAAATGTCAGAACTTACTGCAGAGTTGAGCTTCAGTGCGATCGTCTCCGTCAGTGAACGTCCGGGACGAGAGAATGAAGATCCCACCTGAGTGGGCGGAGTCTGAGGAGGTGAGAGAGGAAGTTGTTTCATCAACACATCTGCAATTATTACCTTATAATTATTGACTCTAAGAAGAGTAAATATGTTTTTAGATGTTTACCTTTTTTAGCCGTTTAGTGTAAATGTTAGATTTTAATAAAAGCCATATTCTTAACCCTTGAGAAGAGGCATGAAACAAATATGTTTGTGGTATGCCTTGTGTTATCTCAGGGTCAAGGTGACTCGGAGGCCTGAAAACAAATATGTTTTTGGTATCCCTTGTGTTGTCTCTGGGTCAAGGTGACTCGGAGGCCCGAAAACAAATGTGTTTGTGGTATCCCGGGTCAGCTTGACCCAGATAACACAAGGGTTAAAAGAAATCCCTAATATGATACTAAAATGGTGTTTAAGATTTCAACAGGGTTTTTAAAAGATACTAATTGTTGAAAGTTTATTATTTTACGAGAGAAAGGGGCCCAAGGGGTCAAATCTGGACCAACAAGTAACTTCATGTGGTCATGATGAGGGAACTGGATAAGATTTGATTTTATTGCAAAAACAAAACATTATTAATGATGTTGAGCTAAAAAGAAACAACAGTAAAATGTTATTATTAAAATTATTATATGTATTATTATCATTTATAAATGCAGTATTTGACAATATTTATATTATTCAGTTTAACAAATCTAGAAGTGAGATTATTTTTATTTTTATTGAGGAATTAAGAAAAAAAAACAACAGTAAGTCCCTCATCATGACCATGTTTTCAACTTATTACTTTATAAAGTTGCTCTGAAATCTGGGCAAATGAGAGGTTACGAGAGTCCAGAGTGGTTGTGGTTATGGTCAACAAGATTTAATCTCCAGAAAATAAGTGTTTTCAGTGGGCGGAGCTTAAGATAATTTTCTAATGTCAATATTTCAATGAAAAGAGAGTTTTGTACAAACACACTGATGATACAATAGAGTCACACAACACACACGCACATACACACTTTAGTTGAACTTTAAGATAAGATAAGGGATTATCGTGAGGTTCTAAGACAAGAGTATTATGGGAATTAAACCGTGTCAAAGACAGTTTTTCTTAGATGTAAAAGACTTTGGTCTGTTGTGTAACGGTTGTGTAACCGATGTTCGGTCTGGGAGTTTTATTCATGAGTGAGGGAAAGGTCGCGACCCCATAATTTGTCCCTGATCAGCTGGTCATAATGTTACGGCACAGGAAGGAGCCGAACATGAACGT
Source organism: Callionymus lyra (assembly GCF_982586985.1). Lineage (NCBI taxonomy): Eukaryota > Metazoa > Chordata > Actinopteri > Syngnathiformes > Callionymidae > Callionymus > Callionymus lyra. The sequence continues at coordinate 5,537,469 of NC_141825.1, read as the reverse complement.
TTGACTCTGAGCTCCAGAACAAAAGCGACTCCAGCACTTTATTTAGATTCGTCAGAACAACAAACCCGCGTCTGTCGCGCTCGAATCAAAGAGTTATTTACAGTCTCGTCGCCGCTTTTAATACATGAAAGTCCTTTAACTGTGTTTGTTGACGCGGTTTAGCCGAGAGGGTCGGAGTTCAAGCACTAATGAAGCGTCTCTTTCTATTTTTAATGTTCCACCGTTCATCCCGCAGACGAGCAGTCACGTGACCACGCTCCAGGGCCCAGCAGGCTCCTGATTGGCCAGGCGAGAGGTCACATGATCGCCGTCGTCTCAGTCCAGATTCAATTGACGGATCAGATCAGTCTGGTTGATTGACAGCTTGACAGACTGGCTCCGCCCACTTCCGTTTGTTCGTTCACATGATCCTGCTTTAGTGTGTTTTATTGTGTTCATTTTGTCGTGTTACCTTGTTGTGTACTTTGTGAGTGTTCTCTTGGTTTGTGTGTTTTTACACATCTTCATTGTGTAAATGTTTATAACATTATCTTGTGTTTTTGTACTGGTGTTGTGTATTTGTGTAGGCATATTTTTTTATGTTTCCATGTTCGTTTGTGTCTTTTTTTGTGTTTTTTAATGTTCATGTGTGTCTTCTTTGTGCGACACTAGACTTTGTTTATTTTGTGTGTTTGTGTCCATAAGCGTGTCCCTCTATTTATGTTGATTTTGTCCTCCTATTTGTGTGTCTTGTATTTTTGTTGTATGATTTTTGTGTAGTAGTTGTGTCATAGAACACTTCTTATAACTTCCCTACAAATGTTGTGTTTGTGTTGCGTCCATCATTTTTTTAAATTTTACTTTCAATGCATTTATGTTCATTTTGTAGTGTTATCTTGTTGTGTACTTTGTGAGTGTTCTCTTGGTTTGTGTGTTTTTACACATCTTCATTGTATACATGTTTATAACATTGTCCTGTTTTTTTCTACTTGTGTATCTCTTTGGTCTCTGTTTACATGAACACATTTCTTTGTCGTAATTTCTTTTGTTTCCATGTTCGTTTGTGTGTTCTTCATGTTTTTTTTTAATGTTCATGTGTGTCTTCTTTGTTCGACTCTAGATTTGTTTTTTTTGTGTGGCCCTTTGTGTATGTGTTCATAAGTGTGTCCCTCTATTTCTGTTGTCTTTTTGTTGTAGCATTATTTTATTTTTACTTCCAAGTCATTCGTAATCATGTTTAAAGTCTCGAGTTTCATATAGTTTTTTTTAGCAACTGTTGATCATATTATTTACATTTATTATGTCTCGTCAGCAGCTGCAGCTCTGCGTGTTTCGATGAGATGCTGCCCCCTACTGGTCACTGACTTCCACTTCATGCGCGTGTAAACCAGTGTGTATTGTTGTGTTGCTACAGTATCTAGTGTGTGACGTTTGTCAATTATATTCGTGAGAGTTTGGTTTTCGGTGATGATGCAGATGAGATATGTTGATTCTAAACGTGGTCGGAGGAAACTAAAGTATCATTTGAAGCATGATTTCACTCGAGGTTTTGTTTTTTATTTACAAACTAGTCTATTCATGATTGTTCTCCAAAACCTTTCCCACACCTTAAACATAAAAGACAAAAAAAAATCGAACTAGAAAAAATAATTTATCAATTAGCATTTGAATTGTTTGGCATTAAACATTTTTTATTTGTACATCTCTGTTTGAATCATAGTTTTAAACCTGTTTTTTTTGTGTGTGTGTGTTTATATATTTGTGTGTATCAAGATGTTTCTAGATGTTTGTGTCTGTGGATTTCTGTGTGGTTTTAGATGTGTGTGTTTGAACGTCACTTTACAAATACATTTACTTTGTAGATGTGTGTGTGAATTTCTATATGTGTGTTTGTAGATGTGTGTGTTTGTAAATGTGTGTGTTTCTCTACATATGTGTTTTTCCATATATGTGTGTGTGTTCAAATATGTGTAAAAAGATGTTTTTAGATGTGAATGTTTGTAGATGTGTTAGTGTTTATAGACATGTGTGTAGGAAGATGTTTGTAGATGTGTGTAATTGTAGATTTTTGTGTGTTTGTCTATCAGTGTGTGTATTGTACGTTTCACGATCTTCTGACAACTTTAGTTTTCTTTGTGTGTTTTACATGTATACTTTCATCTTCTTCTGCAAGCGTGTTTTTTGTATATTGTTTTTTAGTATTGAGTTTAAAAATAAAACAAAAAAAACAATAATTTTATTTTTATTTAATATCTGAAAGTTTCAGCGCGAAAATCAACTCTTCACCAGCGACAGGTGAAGTCTCGTGACGTCATCACAGGACGTGGAGGGACGCAGCACGGCAGGTGGAGAAGAGGCGGAGTCATGAAGCAGTCGTCAGTCCTGGCCGCCAGGGGGCGCTGCCACCAGCTCACAGGTCCACTCCCCCCCACAGAGCGCAGGTACGACCAGAGCGGACACGGATGCTCTTCGGTCCAGACCAGAGGACTCCTCTGGTCCCGCATCTGCTCCAGCAGGGGGCGCTGTGGCGCCACCCTCTCTCCCCCAGAGACCCTCCTGGCTCTGGGCTTCCTGAACCGCCTGAAGTTCCCGCTCTGGAAGTCTCCCAGGTGGTCCTGGTGGACCCCCCAGTAGTGTCCGCGCCCGTCCTCGCAGCGACCCACCTTCACGAAGCAGCTGTTGACGGACAGGTTGTGTCTCACGCTGTTCCTCCAGCCCGGCCCTCGGGCCCTCAGGTGCGGGAAGCGCCGCTCCAGGGCCCGGTAGATGGACAGCAGGTTGAGCTTCTGCTCGGGCGAGGCCAGCAGGACGGTGGCGATGAGGGCCACGTAGGACAGCGAGGGGCCGTCGGTGGTCTCTGGTTTCTTCACGTCGTCCATCGTGTGCTGGTCCTGGCGAGCGACGCCGGCTCTTATAGTCCAGCTATGAACACACTGACTCACACCAGAAGAATGTTGTGTGTTTGGATTTGAGAGAAAACCTCAAATATTCAGAGATAAAAACCGGAACTCCTGATGAGGATCAGCACCTCCCACTTTTCGTTACAAGAGTGTGGCTTCTGGCTCAGCTCTTTTACACCAACATTCGTGTACTGAAGAAGCAAATCTGAGTGTGTAGCTCAGCCTGTGTGTGATCATTTTACTGTAGTACATGTGTGTGTTTTTAATGGTTTTAATCTCACAATTGTGTTTATGTTTGTCCTTTAGTGCACAATATGTGTGTGTCGTGATATCTGTGTGTGAGTGTTAGAAGATGTGTGTTTGTGAATCGATGGATTTGTGTTTGTGTTAGCAGATCTGTGTGTTTGTCGTTTGCGTGTTAGTTATGTGTGGGTTTGTAGATTTATGTGTGAATTTAGTGTTGTGTCGGAGATGTGCGTTTGTAGATCCGAAGATTTTTTAGATGTGTGTGTTTGTAGATTTGTGTGTATGAAGATGTTTGTAAGTGTGTATGTTTTTTAGATGTGTGATTAGATGTGTGATTGTAGTGTGTGTAGATCAGTGTTTTGAAGATGTGTGTGTTTGTAGACATTTGTGTGTTTTGAAGATGTGCATGTTTGTAGACGTTTGTGTGTTTTGAAGATGTGTGTGTTTGTAGACGTTTGTGCGTTTTAATGATGTTTGTATTTATAAAAGTGTGTGTGTTCGTAGATTGGCATTTGTTTGTATTGTGCGGGTTTGAATATGTTTGTGTTTAGATTTGTGTCTGCTGTTAGATTTGTATGTTTTTAGATATGTGTGAGTTTGTGGACTTATGTGTGTTTGTAGATGTGTTTTTAGACATGTAAGTGTTCGTAGATTTGTGTCTGTTTTTAGATATCTGTGTGTTTATATACATTTCTGTTTGTAGATGTGTGTGTGTATGAAGATGTTTGTGTTTGTAGATGATTGTGTTTTTTTGTAGATGTGTATTTGTACGAGCGTGTGTGCAGGTTTGTAGATATGTGTGTTTGTAAAAGTGTGTGTGTTTTTAGATGCATGTGTTTGCACACATCTGTCTGTGCATTCTTGTAGAAGTGTTTGTTTATGTGTTGTTTATATTTGTGTGTATTTTTTTACTTCCCAATTTCACTCTTGACTTTTCCTGTGTGTGTCGAGCAGTGACGATCTTTGGTTGTACTTTTGTATATTTGTTATTTGGAACTTCCTGTCCATCAGTGACCTCACACCTCACACAACTTTTCTTTGGACAACTTTGTCTGTGTGTCACAGAAGCTCTCGACGACATTTCCTCGTGAACCTTGAGCTCGTCCACATACTTCTGATCCTCCGGCTCTATTTTTAGTCCCGACAATGTCATGTGTAACTGGACTCCATCTGCTAAGTCACTGAATGTCAGTTGCCAGACTCGCACTCACACCCTCACACTGCCTCTCACCATGGCGGCACAAGCCGGACCTCTCGGGCCCGGGGGCCTCTTGGCGGTGCCGGGCCTCGGGTGGGAGGACGTGGACTCGGACGAGGAGGTGGTCGGCATCAGACCCAAGTCCTCGCCGCGTCCAAGTAGGAGGAGCTCGGCCAGCGAGGACGACTTCGACCCGCCTCCGTCCGGATCCAGGAGGGTTTCTTTCGCCGACGCCAAAGGCCTCAGCTTGGTGCACGTGAAGGAGTTCGCCTTGTGGGACGTTCCTCATCTCCCGGACCCCTCTGAGGGGAAAGACCCGGAGGAGTACTTCCTCTCTCCGCTCACGTTCTCCCCCCGAGCGCCCGAGGAGTTGTTGGCCAGAGTCCAGGAGCAGAAGGTGGAGCTGGAGACCCTGGAGATCCTTCCCGGGACCACCACTCTGAGAGGAGTGGTCTGCGTCCTCAACGTGTCCTTCACCAAGGCCGTGTACGTCAGGACCTCTTTGGACTGCTGGTCCAGCCACTTCGACCTGCTGGCCGACTACATCCCGGGCTCAAGCGAGGGCCAGGTGGACCGCTTCGCCTTCAAACTGACTCTAGTGCCCCCGTTCGTGGACCACAGGGCCCGGGTGGACTTCTGCCTGCGGTACGAGACCCCGGTGGGAACCTTCTGGGCCAACAATGAGTCCAGGAACTTCTCACTGTTCTGTGAGCGAAGGGTGAGAGACCAGAGGCCACAGAGGGAGAAGAAAAGTTGCCTCAAGTCCAGCAGGTAATGAACCAGACATTCCTGCGCCAGTGTTGTCCTCACTAAGATTTCAGCAGTTTGTTGTCGTAGAGTTTGAGGAGCTCAGACGTCCAGAAGTGACTCAGAGCAGAACCCTCAGTGTAGAAGTTTTCATCACACTCAAAAACCTGAAATTCTGCTTTTAATACAATAATTTTGTGTGTTTTACTTGACAATTTGTCCGTCCTTGTGAGTGTTGTCAGTGAGCGTGTGTTGTATATGTTAGTATTTTATGTCGTCTCTTTATTGTGTGTATTAGTTTTTTCATAGTTGTGGGTTTTGTTATCTCCACGTTTGTGCATCTTTTCAATGTGTTGCGCATGTGTGGGTTTTATGTAAATGTTTCACTATTTGTGTTGTGAGTGTGTATGTGTGCTTCATTTCTCTATGTAAATGTGTATTAGTGTGTCTTTCTCTACTACTGTATCATTGTGTTTCTCAGTGTCTAGTTTGTATGATTTACAGGTGTGTGTTTGTAGATTTCTGTGTGTTTTAGATATGTGTGTGTTTCTATATTTTATGTGTGTTTGTACATATGTATGTGGATTTAAGATGTGTGTGATTGTAGATTTATGTGTGTGTAGATAAGTGTTTTGAACATGTGTTTGTAAAAGTGTGTGTGTTTGTAGTTTGTTTGTAAGAGAGTGTGTACTTGTTTCTAAATGTGAGTGTGTGTTTCTAAAAGTGTTTAATGTGAAAATATGCGTTAGTGTGTGTGTCTTTCTCTACCCGTGTATCGTTCTGTTTCTCATTTTCTTTTTTGTGTAAATGTGTGTAGCTTGTATGTTTTACAGTGTGTGTTCAGTTTAAGAGACACACTCTGGATCAAACAAATGTTAATTTTAAAAACAGTTTAGCATTTAGCACTTGTTAGCTTTCTCTCTTTAGCATTGATGCTAACGCTATCGACAACTGTCTTGACGTCTCTCACAGTCATAACGTCGCGTCGACTGAATACGTTTATGGTCCAGAACCTTCATCACAAGAACTCTCTTCAAAAGGTAGAACTCTTGGTTCAAAACGTTTTTCAAAACCAACACTAAAAAGGTTTTTCTTTCTCCAGATGTGTTGAATCTTGACAAAGTGGAGTCTATTGCAGAAACATGTGACAGGAAGCCCAGCTGCCCAGGGGAGGAGGCACAGAAGTCACAGGTTGAAAAATGTTTTCACATAATCTATAATATTAACCTTTTTTTTTAATTCAATTCCCAACGTGTCGTTTGCATGGTTTTACTGTTTATTCGTAGGTTTTATACAATCACAGACTTCAAATGATACACAACTATTGTTTTGTACACATCAGACGCGTACAATAATACGATCAAAACTGATCCAAAAAGATGAGAAAGAGAAGAAAAGTTACTGTTATTTCAGGTCCTTATTCACTCATTTACTTTATCCTTGATTTATGTTATTTTTTAAAATTCAATATTGATGTTAAATGTTGCTGCCCTTTTATCATTAATCTGTGTCATGTGAACATTGTTTTTTATCATGTGATCATTGTGTATAACATGTGATCATTATGTGATCATTATGCATATTATGTGATCATTATGTATGTCATGGGATCATTATGTATATCATGTGATCATTATGTTTGACATTTGTTTGGTATGTGATTATTATGTACTGTATGTCATGTATTCATGATGTATGTCATGTGATCATTATGTATGTCATGTGATCATTATGTTTGACATTTGTTTGGTATGTGATCATTATGTATGTCATGAATTCATGATGTATGTCATGTGATCATTATGTATGTCATGTGATCATAATGTATGTCATGAGATCATTATGTATGTCATGTGATCATTATGTGATTATTATGTATGTCATGTAATCATTATGTGATCATTATGTGATCATTATGTATGTCATGTGATCACTTTGAGATTATTATGTATGTCATGTGATCATTATGTATGTCATGTGATCAATATGTATGTCATGTGATCACTATGTGATTATTATGTGTGTCATGTGATCATTATGTATGTCATGTGATCATTATGTGATCATTATGTATGTCATGTGATCACTTTGAGATTATTATGTATGTCATGTGATCATTATGCATGTCATGTGATCAATATGTATGTCATGTGATTATTATGTATGTCATGTGATCATTACGTGATCATCATTTATGTCATGTGATTATTATGTGTGACATGTGATCACTATATGATCAATCATTATGTATGTCATGTGATTATTATGTATGTCATGTGATCATTACGTGGTCATCATTTATGTCATGTGATTATTATGTGTGACAGGTGATCACTATATGATCAATCATTATGTATGTCATGTGATCATCATGTGAGCAATTTTCTGTTAAATTTGAAATAACTAATTAAATAAATAATTCACTTGTATTGTTCTGTGACATGATAAACTATCATTTTTATAAATTAAAATAACTATAACTATATATATATATATATATATATATATATATATATAAAATAGGAAGCTGGCCAAAAAGAAATAAAATAAGAATCTAATAGTTCCTCTCTTAACAATGTTTGGTTCGACCTGTTTCTTCTAACGTTTGCTGTCACTCTGACACTCACCTCCGTCAACAAGTCATCTCGTCACAGTTATTGACTCTCTTGTGTTGACTGACAGGCTGACAGCAGGCGGAACTCCAGGCAGAGGAGTCGGAGGAAGGCGAGGATGGCTCGTGTCAGGGATCACTTTGCTCGGAGGGCTGAAGGCGACAGGATCGCAGCAGAGACGTCAGGCGAGGAACCCAACGCGGAGGAACATTTGCATCAAAGTTCTAACGGCGATCTCGACTCCACGACTCCTGACCAGCCAATCATGGACAGTGTCGACGGTGTCGAGGGACCGGATCGGAACGCGGGCGGGAGTAGCTCCGTAGCTTTTGGAACTGTGGTCGCACCTCTGTATCCTCAGGTGATCGCAAAGATTGATGGTTCGAGGAGGAACGTGACTAAACCTTTGGATTCTCATCATTATCTTGGGATTCCCATCGAGAGCTCGCCCCCTCAGGGAGACCAGATGGACGCCTCAGATCCGGATCGACACCCTTCGATGGACCTGATGGTAGAAATAGACGACGGTCCAGTACATGGGGAAGACTTTGTGATGAACAAGTCAGAACTTGGGGCTCAAAACGCCTTAATGGAAGACATGAGTCCCATCCACGACTCGGTTAAGACTAGGACAGAAGAATCAATGAGTCGTGATTTTACAGAAGATTCACCACAACCAGAGTCAGTCGAACAAGTCTCGTGTCCAAACAGTTCTCCTGAGCAAGAAACTTTTGAGACTTCTGAGGTCATAACATCTGGACTCACAACTTTAGATGAATCTGGACTTGATTATCCCTCAGAGAAAAGGCCAGTGGAGGGAGGGATGGACATTCAGACGGATATACAAGTAGAAGATGAAGCTCCTAGGGACCAGGAAGAAGGTAGATGGATCCAAACAAGGGACGCTGACGTTCATCAAGCAGAGATCATTTCTAACGCTGCCGCTAAAACTGAAGTCCCAGAAGAGGGGTGGAAGAATTCTATCGAGATCGAAGCGTGGGAAGAGATGCTGCAAGAAGAAGAAGAACAGGACGTCTTTATTGCTGAAGAGTCGGAGGAGATCAAAGGAGTCGAGCACCTGCCAGTTAACACAGGTTTGATGGAGGAGGGCGAAGATCTCATGATGGAGAAGGATTCTGAGAAGAAGAAGTTGGTGGGAGCAGGAGGGACATGGACAGATGAAAATAATCATTCTGAGATGGTCAAGATCGACATAAAGTCAGAGGAACAAGATTTGTTTGTGAAACTAAATGAGGAAATGACCGATGGGAATAACTCAAAGTTGCTTCGAAACGGCGCAATCGCGGCGGGAAACGACCACATGGAAGTAAAAATAGAGGACAGGGATCCTGAGGGAGCTATTGAAGTGAGACACTCACGGGAGAACAGTCAGGAAAAAACAAGTGCGAAAATGGAAACTTCAAATCTTCTTGAACCGTTGGGACAAAATATGGCTGAGAGGCTGGAAGACTTTGTGAAGGATGAAGACGATAAGATGTCAGAGGTTTCTGTGGAAAGAGCTGATCTAGGAATAAAAGACGCCGATGAAAAGGAAAAAGAATCAGGAATGGTCGAGAAACATAAGCAAGAGTTTGACGAAGACAAGTCCTCCCAAAATACCGCATTAAATGCCGAAAATTTGGAAGCGGATTTACTTGTAATGAACACCACAGGTCGAATACACAACGTGGTGCTTGAGGAAAGAAATCTGGCGCAGGAAGCTTCGGAAAAGCAGACGCCACGAGTCAAAGTCAGGAAGACGAAACAAAAAAAGACGACAGAAGACGAAGAACCTTCACTTCCAACACCAACAACAGAGCAAGTAGACAAAGGTGAACCAAACTTCAATCTAGTGAAGACAAATTCACATCAAGAAGAAACGCCGAGGATCAAAACCAGGAAGTCAAAAGCAGGGAGCAGGATGGACACTCGTTTGGAAATTGGACTGATACCTCTCAAGTCCGATACCCAGTTAAAAGAAAGTTTAGAAGGTGCAACGCACAACGTAGAAATGAAAGAACAGATCGTAACAATCGAGCATGAACCTGAGAAGTCGAGTCAAGAAAAAACATCCAAAGAAACCCCGACCATCAAAAGCAGGAAGACTAAAGCGATCGGCAAAGTTGATTCAATTCGAAATGAAGGAGTCGACGATATGAGTGCGTCAGAGGGAAATCTTATTAAAGATATCAAAGATGGAAGCGTAAGGAACGGGTCGACCAGGACGACGACAGAAACAAGAAATCAAACCTCGGCGGACGAGAACCCAACGGATGTGGGAGCCGTCGACGAGCCAGGAGAAGAGACGGGAAAAGACAGAAGTGGATCACCGGTGCTGACCGATCCTCAGGAGACGGAAACAAGAACTGGCGAAAAAGACAAAAAAGACAGAGAGAACGTTGAAGATCGAATCATTGAGGCTATTCTTGATGTGAAGGAGAATAAAGATCTCAGAGCAACATTTGACGAAACCCCAAGAGTCAAAGCCAGGAGGACAAAAAAAAGCAACACGGAAGCGTCGCCGGAAGATAAAGTTGTGAAATTGGAGAATCACGCTTTAGAGGAGCCGAGAGTTAAAGACGACATGGTGGATGAAGGAATTCACTTCAATGATACACAGTACAAACAACAAGACAAGGTTGAAACATGGGAAGATGGTTTAAAGGCAACGGATGATGAGATAAAATCAGTGATTAATAGAAAAGGGGAGATGAAAGAAACCCAAACCCCAAGAACTAAAACTAGAAGAAATAGAAAGGGAAAGAAAACTGATAAATGCTCAGGGATGGATCCAGGGAATCAAACTACGGATGATCCCGGGCCAAGATCAGAAACATTGAATGTAAGGACGACAGATTCTCTGATATTCGTTCCTCAAGAGGAAATTAAAACGAGGGAAGACAAGGAATTAGAAGGTGAAAAGGACAAAACAAAAGCGAAACTTGTTAAGAACTCTGAGAAAGAGGTTGTTCACGGAGAAACCTTGGAAGAGGTTGAGGTGAAACTACACGAAGGAATCAAGGAAGTGATTCCAGTTCATGACAAGAATTCCCAGAAAGATCAGATAAAATCGCTGACTGGAGAAAATGCAGAAGAAACCCCAAGAATCAAAACCAGGAGGTCAAAATTGGCAAAGAAAAGGGATTCAAATCAAAAGTCAGAGCCTGGAATCCAACGTAAAGAAGAGCAAGATGACAACATGGTTCATGAGAAAGAAAGACAAGTCGTAGATCCAGAGGAAATATTGAAGGAAACGCCAAGAACAAACACTAGGAGGACAAAGATCTTCAACAACGTGGATGAAAGTTCGGCAGAAGAAACACACGAGCTGAGACACGACAAGGGAATCGTAGAGAAAAATCCGGAAAAGAACTTGATGATGACAACAGATCAACTTAGAGGAGAAGGAGCCTCTTCCGAAGATAAAACAAAGAAAACCACGGAGAAGAAAAATCCAGAAGTTGAGCAGAAGAACAAGTATTTTGAACGTGTGGTCAAAGCAGAAGAGGAACAAGCAGAAGCTACTGTGATACGAAATGAAATCAGAGCTGATGGTGACCAACCTAAAGACTCACAGTGTACGAAAAGTGAACAAACACTGGAGAAAATCGACTTAAATTTCGAGAAAGTTGCAAGACTTAAATCCAGGAAGACTAAAGACTTTTGCTCAACCGATCAAAATTATGTTCCCAGAGCTATGAAGGAGAATCAGACACTTCTCGAAAGCGGCGTCAGGAAGGAGGAGAGTAAAGAAGCGACCGAAGAGACGCTGGAAAATGAAAAAGGAAACACACAAAGTGAGTCAACAGCAGTCAAACAAAAGGTAGTTAACGCTGAGTCATCAAATGTGACAGAGCGAGAGGAAAAACACACAACACTTGATGCACAGCTGGACTTTGTAGCCACACAGACGCTCCAGGATGACGTGGCCGGGATGCAGGAGAAGGTCACGGATGAGCCAGGGGTGGATGTATGGCAAGAACAACGAAACGCGGAGAAACCTAGAGTCAAATCTCGGAGGAGCAAAGCGGTCAACAAAATGGACGATGAGGTAGAAGTCGAGATAGAAAACGTTCACCAGGAGTCGGAAGGAAAAGTTGGCGAGTCGGGAACAGTTCCACTGGAGAACACAGAAGATGACCATGTTTTAGAAGAGAAGTCATGGCCGGTAGATCAGGGAGTACCTGAAGAACATCTCACCAGAACGCCAGACATCGACCGAGTATCTGGAGGATCTGAGAACGACGAGCAAGAGGGTAAAGTGCAAAGGTCGACCGTGGAGTTGACATGGGAAGAGTTGGACGGTTCTCCTGCACCACTGACGGACGACGAGTGGCTCGAGTCCGATGACCCCGAGGGCAACTCCACAGAGTCCGACTCGGACGACGAGGTGGAGCTCTACATGCACTGCCTGCGCGTCGCTCACACGGGAGCCGTGAGAGACACCGCCAGAAGTCCGGGTCTGGCCAAGAGACGGTCCGTCTGCAGGAACAAGGTGACGTCCATGCCGATCATCAGCGAGTCCATGGACGAGGAGCTGAACCTCGTCGGCCCGCAGGACCCCCTGGACGGTCCCAGCGCGGCAGAAGAACCCCCACAAGTTGTCAAGGGCTGGAGGGAGACGTTCTCCTGCAGGTACATCACCAGGACCCTCTTGTGTGCCACGCTGCTGGGGGTGTTTGTGGCGGTGGCACAGCGCTACGACTTCCTGGCCTGTTTAGGACTTTACCTGGCTTCGCTTGTCTGGCTGCTGTGCCGGCGGGAAAAGCCGGAGAAGGAAGACAGAGTCTAGATTTAAACCTGGATGAAGAATCACTTCAATCTTTTCATCAAAAACTTAAAGAAGATTGGATCCAAATTCAGATCCAGGTTTCTCACATATCCAACCATGAACTGATAAAGATGCTATGCTAAGCTAACAGCAAGGGTTAGCCTTGCAATAGAAAGAAGAGTTGTTGTTTTTTTTAATCCAAAATTAAGAAGACAATGTGGGAACAACTTTTATCATCGCTGAGCTGTCCGAATGAAGCATGGCTAGAAACATTTGATTTTTGACTTTTCTTTGGAAACTGAACAGAACAGATAGTTCTAGTTAAGTCACCCAATGATGACAAGATGGTGAAAAAAAAAGTGGAAAATGAACTTTAAAAAAAAAAAGAATATATTTTGTCATATAAACAGTATTTTTTCCTCTTCTTGGCCTTCCGTGTATACAGTTTGATTTTTTTGTGTATATTACTAGTGGTTTTAAGAAAGAAGAAGTAAATCATTAGATTAACGTTGTTTACCTTGAAAAATACATCACATTATGATCATGCTACATTAGCTAATGCTAACATGATCCTCAGTGAACTGAACCAGTTGTCATTTAATATTTACATTTCTGATACTTAAATATTTAATATTTACACATAATATTTTAGCTTATATAATTTATAACAAACCTGTTCATCAAGAGTCATGACATTATCAAGAGAAGCACAAGGTTGTTTAATACAAACAAAATATGAAAAACACACAAAAACTTTAAATAAAAAATGGTGCAAATATTGGTAATAAATATTAATTTATAATTATAATTCAATATTTGAATTACAAATATAGCATGGAAATTGTTTTAAAATGAAGATACTTTATCCTGGTATATAGTTAACGATACTTTTTATTAATAATAAAACGTTATTAAGAACTTTCAAATGTCTCAAAAAATGTTCTCTGTGTTTCAATTTAACAGAGTTTTATTGATGTTTTTAGTTCCTTTTAACGGCTGCTCCAGCGATGTCCTCACAGCTGAGGCATGTCGAGGGTTTTCTCACCTGATAGTTTGTGTTTCTGAAATATCTCTAACTCTGGACAAATCTTCCTATCAGCAGCTATCTTTTAAAGAAGTATGTTTGGCATCACAGAGGGTTTATCCAACAATACGTCCTAATCTTGCGCGGTCCTTCCTTTCTTATCTCCGCCTGGGAATGGACAAACAAGTCATGAGTCGACCTGAGGACGAACTTGAGTCTGATCCAGTCTGGACATCTTTGTGAGTCCTGTCACCCATGATGGAGGACATCATCCACATCTTGTTTGGTTACATTATTATTATGATTCTTGTTCTTGTTCTGTTTAACCTAAAGTTAAAGCTAGATGTGGTTTTAAAGGTAGATAGAAAGATTTTTCCTTTATTTACTATTAAGTCCCACAAGGGGACATTTTTAGGAAATGTTAAAAGGAAGAAACAAAGAAATCAAGGTCAAAACACAAACTGTACTTCAGGTTTATTCAACATTTTAAGCTGAATTCATCCTCTAGTGAGAATAATTTTCCTTTTTCTTCACTTAACAAACATTTACACACTGACCAGCCGCATCTCTGTGATGAACACTTCGGCCTGTTCAGTGTGTCCCTGGTCTCTCACCCTGTGTAGCTGGGATTGACTCCAGCATCACACAACTCCATCAAAAACGGAATTAATATATTTTCTAGTTTATTTTTCAAAACGCCCAGATGTCACCCGTAACAACGCCCATTTATCTCAACAACTCATTATTATGATTATTATTTTAATTAATTAATTTTATTTCCTCAAAAACGAATGAACGTCGATCGTTGATGACGATGTTGTTGTTTCACTTTAAGCTATTTAAACCACTTCTTCTGCTGCCTTTAGTGACACAAATGAACTGTGGGAAATGACGCAAGTATTAGAAAATAAATGAAATAACTCTTAAATCAAATGTAAAATATTACTTTAAGATGCATAGAAATCCCTGTCTTTAGTCGAATTATTTCAATTGGGTTGTACATTTTTAAAAAAAATGACGAAATGTTGCGCGAACCGTAACCTTTCCGAGTTTCATTGAAAGCATCCGAGGCGAGCACGTTGCTGGCCTCTGATTGGCCGCCGCGCTGTCACTTCTGCAGCACGTGTGTCCGCTCGGCCAATCGCGTCGCGTGTTGTTGGCCGGTGCCGCAGTTCGCCGGGTCCGTCTGCGGACAAGCAAGAAAAAGTGTTCGCCGGAGGCAGAGCTTCTTTTAGCGGTGAAATGGAGCCCGGCGGGGATGATGTGGACAGCGGGAGTCCCCGGGAGTCGTTCTACCTTCCGATACCGGGCGAGGCGTCGAACAAGCGGGAGCAGGAGAAGCTGTCGGGGGTCGTGAAGAACGTCCACAGAAAACTGCGCAGGAAGTACAGGGAAGGTGAGCAGCCGGCGAGGCCTGCGAGTTTAAAACCGAATTAACGCTTTTATATCCTCGACACGTCACGACGTTACATTTTAATATCATTTTCACTTCATAAAGCTGTTGAACCAGCGACGTGTGGAGCCCCAGACACGTCCAGGCTCCGTCCAGACATACAGGCCTTTGAAGCAACGACCCAAAATCACAGTAAATAAAGTTAAACATTTTAAATCATGTCACGACGGATGAACAATAAGAATTTCTGGATTGTTTAAATGGAAGTAAAGAGACACGTTCTCGTTTTTTCGCACGTTCTAGTTTGTGTGAAACAAATTCTCTGGTGAACTTTGACACACAGAAGTCACTGGAAAGCACTTCCTGTTTCGACCAGAGCAAGACACTGTTTTGTTTGTCTTTTTTTAAAATCTTTATTGACAAACGCCGTTTGTGCACTAACAAGTGTCTGTTGAGATTCTCTCGCATACCAGAGCCTCAAGTCAACCCCAGTTCAACTGTTCTCGCCCACTGTTTCTAGGCTTGCCCAAGACTTCCCCCTTATTTCCCAGCATTTACGCAAGATGTGAAGACTCATTTAAACTCCATGTTTCAGTTTTTCTCCTTGGTGTTGGAGGATTTTTGTAGGTCAGCAGTTTTTTTTCTATACGTGGACGGATCAAGTCATGGCAAAACAGATATGGGTCACTCGGAGAGTCGTCCAGGTTTAACTCTCCGAGCAGCTTAAAGTGATTTAATTCCACACAAATTTATCGTACATGCATGAACAGGTTTCTTTATGAAAATGTTTAGTTTTTTTTTAGCTGCTGTAGAAGTCTTTTGCTTAAATTGTTGTCATGGAAATGGGTGACATTTTGTCATGTTACTGCAAGGTGACGTGGAAGCTTGAAGTCAAGAAACATCTTTTTATTTGTGCTTTTTCTTAACCTTCTTTGTTACTGCTGGGTTTGTCTCTATGTTGTCTTGACCGCTTAAAAGTACTGCTTTTTAGTATTGTTTAGGCACTTTGTGACCCTGGTCTGAGAAAGACGCTTTACAAATAATACTCACTTAATGTGACTTATCTGTCAGTCCTAGTTATTATTGTTTATCCTGGTGTTGTTAGTCTAAACCGTGTAAAGTTGTTGTTGGAGGATGTGAGACAGACGTGGTCCAACCGTTGACTGCATGTGAATTAAAACAAATCATTATTATTTTTTAATTTCTAACACTTAGTCTGGTTCTGTTCAGGGTTTCTGCCACTCATTGTTGATTCGCTGGAAGCTGTTTTTCTTTTCTCCCATGTAGTTTTACTTAAACTGCAAGTTTCTTGAGATAACCTTGTTATGATTTGACTTATCAGTTTTATATTGATCTTTAAAGTAAATACTTTATTGAATTTTGTTTTGATTGTTTAAGCGCTTTGTGACCCTGGTCTGGAAACGCGCTATACAAATAAAAATTACTTACTTACTTATTTACACTTTTCTCCTCCCAAAATAATTGAAAACATTTTATTGTCCGTCCATATCGTCAATCATCTATAATCTTTTTTTTTAATTATTTTATTCTGTACTGACTGTTGTGTTTACTACACTGGCAATAACATTTTCTTGTTCTGATGTGGTGACTGTTTTTAAGATTAGATAAGAAATAGATTATACATGTCAACCCTTGGACTTGTTCTGTTGATGGGACCAAAGTTCAGAGAAAAATGAAATGGATTGAGAATATACAGTCATTATTGCATTTTGACTCGTACATAATATACGTCCTCTTTGGCCAGTTTGACACCCCTGCTCTACTGTACTATAATCAATATATATGGGAATGAAATCTATATTAAATTATTATTAACATTTAAATAACAGCTTTAGCTTTATTTTATAATAATATTACCTTTTTCTATAATAATTTCTCTCATTTCTTTGTCAGCCTGATTCCCTTCACACAATATTAAGTTGCCCTAAAGGAAGAATTTATTTTTTGCACTACAAATGACCCGACCCGATGAAAGCAGCATTATGTGTTTCATAAATCATAAATTACTGTTACTAGAATGTGTTTTTACTGTATAGTAGAATCTCTGGAATAGACCTGAGCATGAAGGGTCAACTGCGTGTGCAATGGGGTGGACACGCGTCCTTGGAAGAACCGGGCCTGGATCTGCTCCACTGGCCTGGTTCAGGACCAGCAGTGGACTATGAATAATGGATACTGGTTCCACTCTCTGGTGATGAGCGGTTCTAAGAAGCATTCTTCCTCGCTCGTTGCTGCCTGAGTCCCGCAAGCCTGTTGTTCTGGATCGACACAGTTCTGCCGGCAGAACTCATGAGCACTTAATGAGTACAGCGTGATCTGTTGGGCCGGACCCTGAATCTCAGTGGTCATGCTTCTGTTTTGTTGCCGTCAGTCCTACGGCTCGCTGTGAGTTTTCTTCTGCTGGGTTCACGAGTCGTTAACATTTTGTGGTTCTCGGGAGTAGGTCGTGACCGATAGCGATCCACCGACCCGCTTCATCCGTCGGTGACCTTGTGCTTATCTCGTCTTCTCCGCAGTGGGAGACTTCGACAAGATCTGGCGCGAGCACGTCGAGGACGAGCAGATGTTGTGCGAGTACGCCCTGGCCATGAAGAATCTGGCCGACAACCACTGGTCGGTTAACTGTGAAGGAGAAGGACGCATCGAGTGGTGTCGCAGGTGAGATGGTTTGGATCAAGAACTTGTTGCCACTTACAGAAGTTGCTAAAAGGTTTCAAGACTGATTTAAAAATCGTGAGGACACGATGTAGAAAAGCTGACATCTTTATTTAGGGCCTTTTCGAGCTTTGTCAACTGAGACTCAAAGTATAGCTCTAGGCACCTTTAAACAGTGAAGTATAGGATATTTAAAGTGGAAACATTTCCATGTTGGTTTATATCGTGTAAGTTTATTCATTTTGAAAAACTAAGCTAATGGCTACGTTATAATAAAAAGGGTGTGAAGTTTATTACGAATGTGTTTTGGTTCGACTGAAACTTTATTCATAGCTATTGAAATGAAAATCTATGTCGTCCTTAAAATTAATTTAAAAAAACTCGGGGCAAACCCGTAAAGAGATCTATAAATCTGCCGCTCTGGATGTTTGAATGTTTCTTCTTCCTCAATTCAATTCAATTCAATTTTATTCAAAGTGTCTTATCATAACAAAGTTATCTCAAGACACTATACAGTTGAAATAAGACTATAGTTGATTAAGGAAAAACCGATCCCAGCAATTCAACAAAGGGCAAGAAGCGAAACACTGTACAGAACGACATTGTTTCAACAACGACATTGACAAGAGTTAATCTCTCTGTTGCTCCGTCAGTGTTTGTCAAGAGTATTTCTGGGACGGAGGGATGAAGCGGATGCTGGAGAAAGATGAAAAAAGTTCCACGTACTCGGAAGGAACACCAGAGTCCTCAACTAGTGTCCGGTCACACAATTCTATCTTCAGGTACGAAACCCTGCTTTTGATCCTCGGTGTGAAGGAAGCAAAAAAAAAAGTGTGTTTCTACGGTCGTCATGGTAACAGGTGGAAGTTAGTAATTTTTTTCATTTACTCTATTATACCTTTTCTTGTAATAGTTATTGTGTATAAAAACATGTTTTTTGTCGTGATTATAATCTTAGAGTTGAACTAATGTGTCTTAAATTGATCTTTGACCTAAATTGTATCATCAGTATGTGTGCGTTTGTACAAAACTCTCTTTTCATTGAAATATTGACATTAGAAAATGTGCTTAATTTTCAGGTTGAGGGAAATTAGCACCCTCTAGTGGTCGTTTTATAAACTTCATTTAAGCTTTAAAATGTTTTTTTTAATAATCCAAAAAAAATTGTAATACTAGTCTTTATATTTGCCTTTATAATGTTTATGTTTCGTAAAGGTAGACAAATGTGGCTGCCTCTGAAATAAAATACGACAAACAACAAAGACTTATTAACTAGCAGACGCTGCATATTTACAAGAATCCCACAATGCTTTGCAAAGTTTTCGACTTTTTATTCTTTGTTTAACTTCCAATAATCATGAACTTGTGTGTGAGAATCGTTGTGTGGATGAAGTTGTGTCAATAAAGTTGTGTTGAAGTGTGACGCTGTCGTCTCGCACACGCTTCAGTTCCGAGGGCAGGAAACTACGTCTGCTGGACGTGGGAAGCTGCTTCAACCCCTTTCTAAAGTTCGACGAGTTCCTCACCGTGGGGATCGACATCGTGCCGGCCGTGGAGGTGAGTTTCACGCTCGGCATTACATTATGACCACCTTCTTTGACGCCCTGCTCTCGCTCACAGACCGTGTACAAGTGCGACTTCCTGAACCTGCAGCTCCAGCGGCCGCTGCAGCTGGCGGGCGACGCGGTGGAGGCCTTCCTGCGGCAGCTGCACAACCCCATCGACGCCCTGCCCGGGCAGCTCTTCCACGTGGTGGTCTTCTCCTTGCTCCTGTCCTACTTCCCGTCCCCGTACCAGCGCTGGATCTGCTGCAAGAAAGCCCACGAGCTGCTGCAGCTGCATGGCCTGCTGCTCATCATCACGCCCGACTCCTCCCACCAGAACCGCCACGCGCTCATGATGCGCAGCTGGCGCGTGGCGGTGGAGTCGCTGGGCTTCAAGCGCTACAAGTACGTCAAGTACTCGCACATGCATCTCCTCGCCTTCAGGAAGGTGTCCCTCGCCACCACCAGCGACCTGGTCTCGCGGAACTACCCGGAGATGCTCTACATCCCTCAGGACTTCAACCCCAACGAGGAGGACGAGCTCGGCGACGAGCAGGCGCAGCCGCGCTCCGACTTCGAGGACGAGCAGATGGCGTGGGGCTTCACCGAGCTCCCCGACGCCCCGTACGACTCCGACTCCGGAGAGAGCCAGAACGATTCCCTGCCTGGTTTCCAAGAGTTCGAGGACCCCATCCTGCTCCAGAGCTAAACTCGCCAGCGCCCCCTGAAGACTGCTGCCAAACGTAACCTGCTGCCTCTCCTCCAGTTTGCACAAAGAAAGTCTCCGATATATTCTCATATCCTAACACCTTCACTCACAGATGGAAATATATTTTGATAAATGGCGTGACTTTTTAAAACAAAAAAAAAAACGGCTGGTCAGCGATGGCGACATCTCGACTGCTTGGCTGCCTTCTTCCAAACCGCTTTTGTAGACGCTCGCGTTTGAATGGTGGGTGAGTCTGAATGATGGGTGAGGAGTAGAAGTCGGACAAAACGTAAGCGGGAGTTTGATCTTTTCTTCTGGATCTCTTCAGAGGACCTTGTATTTTGTAGCATTATTTGCAGACGTGTGTAGTTAAAGTGTTACTAGACTTAGTCATGTGACCGTGTTTACTTGTTGTGTTCTGAGATACAGCCCCCCCCCCCCCCCCCCCCCCCCCAATCATCCCCTCGGAGTCAGACAAACGGCACAATTGTTTACAGACCTTCACATTAAAGCAGCGTGTTGGAGTTCAATAGGTCACCTACTCGACTGAAAACAAACCTCCAAGTCATCATCTGTATTTGGAAAGTTAAATCAAACTACTTATCACAAACATCTACCTGATATTTTTACATTTCTGTAATATTTTACTTTATTTTACAAGTTAAAATCCAATTGTTATTACTTGTATCAAGCTCCAACTGTATCATTGCACTCGAGACATTACTGTGGACAAGTGGTCCTGTTTTTACCAAGAGATTAATTTAAATCCTACAACTTATTTATTAAGTATTTATTAATTGCTTGCTTAAGAATTTGACTGAACTGTAAAATGTTGAAAGGAATACTTTAGAAACATTTAATACCTATTTAAAAAATGAAATGAAATTTTAAGTAAAAAAAAGTCCATTAAACCAGAGAAGACTAAAATATATTTTCCGGAATATCAGATCAACTTTTCAATTTGTGCGACCCTGACAATAATGGGGATTTAAATTTGATATTTTAACAAGCATTACCTTTTCATTTGTAATGTTTTTAAGCTTGAGGGCTTAAACTTGTAAATGATATTAATTTAAAAACTATCCCCAAAGTTATCCATTAACTCCCCTCAGTGACGATCATATCATCAGAGCCAACTTTCTCTCGCTCATGAACCGATTTGCACTAGTTTTGTCCGGGGAAAGGGGGAGAGACTCGAGCAATAGAGCTGTGCGTCAGGCCAAATATCTAGTGTGCGTTTGTGTGCGTGTTTGCAAATGGTGTCGAATATATTTTCCTACGACAACGGCGCCGGTACGATGAGTGAAAATGTGCCTTCACGACTTCCTCGCACGTCAGGTTGAACTGCTGCACATTCTCCTGCTGATCTTTGGCACACGATCGTGTGTTTTCGGTGTTGTGGTCGACGATGAATACGTTTTCTTTTCTTTTTTTTCGTTGATGAACAAAGTCAAGAACGTTCCTGGATGTTTGATTTGATTTTTTTAACCTCCAGCTCAGTACTGATGCTACTAATGACACCGTTCTGTCTTCCAGTTGTTGTTTTATCGGGTTCGTCATCATAATCAACATTTTCCGAACAACATAAGCTTGTAGAACGTTTGCTTCTCTTTTATAAATGAATGTAAATATGTGGTTTCTGGATTTTCTTTCTTCAAAAACAATTGTGCAGTTTTTGTTTTCAACTTAAATATATATTTAAACTGTGATACTAACGGGAGTTCCACGCATGGTGACTCTGTAGCGCTCTCTTGTGGTGGAAGAAAGAACTTGGCTAAAGGAAAATTTCAGTCTGGTAATAATAAATCAATAGATAAAACTTTATTACGATTTTTAAATATATTTCTTATGAGAAGGTAGAGCTGCTGCTCAAATAATGGATCTAAATTTGATTTTAAAACACACTTAATCGTGTTTTTATATGATAACCATACACAAAATGTAAGGATTAAGTCAGAATTAAAACTGAAAGTTGGGGATATTAATGTATTTCTTTAAATAAGAAATTATATGTGCACACGAAAAATAAAACGACGAATAAATGAAATAACAATCCCAGGAAATACTTTAAATCAATTTAATATTTTACAATATGTTTTTTGAATCCGCAAATGATTTTCTAACTCGGGATATTTATGTTTTGGTGAACAAAGTATTATTGTTGAGCGTCTCAATAGCGGATGTTGAAGTTCTGTATTTCCGGGTTCTCGGACAACCATGGCTGCCGATAGTTGATTCCAAACTTTTGAGACGACAATATTTGATCTAAAATGTCTTCCACGGTCCCGACAGCCGCTTCTTTCTTCCTCCGGTTGGTCTTTTCTTTGTTATAATCATGTCCATTAGACAAGTTTTCGCCTCGACGTCGCGAAAATGCCGTTTATGATGCATGCTAACGGTGGCTAGGCTAGCTACTTTCATTTTGAGTTGTGAAGCGGAAGTAAAAAATGTTCCAAACACTGCGGTACTGCACGAGCCACTGTCTCCACGCGGCCATGACCCGGCTGGAGGAGGTCAACGGGGAGGTCAGCATGTGGTCCTCAGTGCGGTGGCTGGGCTACTTGTCCGGACTCAACCTTCTGGTGTCGCTGTTTCTCGGGCTCTACGTCCGCTGGGAGAAGAGCCAGGTTCCCGCTCTCATGCTGGTCCTGGTCCTGGCCCTGGTCGTGCTCGTGGCGGCGTGCGTTCTCTACTACTACTACCACCTGGAGCGGTTCAGCTCGGGCCTGTTGCACCTCTGGTTCGGGTTCCTGCTGGGCCTCCTGTGCTTCGTCCACAGTCCGGGTCTGAGCGGGGACCTGAAGGAGCAGGCGGCCCACTACCTGCTGCTGACCAGCGTGGCTCTCCGGACTCTGTGGGCCCTGCTGGAGAGGATCCTGGGAAGCGCCAGGTACCGACCCGCCTTCCTCACCTCGGCGGAACGCTTGGAGCTGATGGGGTTCGCGGCAGCCGGCACCGTCCTGCGGGTCCAGTACCTCAGTGTGGTGGTTCTGGTGGTGGCCCTGGCCGCCGTCATGGTGGCCCTGCGGATGAAGGTGTACCTGGCGCTGCTCAACTTCGTGTGCTTCACCGCCATCGCCGTGGTCGTCTGGTCGCCCGGTGTCTCCGCGGACGCCTTGGTGCTGGGCTGCTTCTTTGGGCAGCTCGTCTGTGACCCGCTTCTGGACGTGTACTTCAGCGGGCTGTCGGCCACCGAGCGCTGGCGGCCCCTCCTGCATTCTCGGGGCCTGTTCCGCCGGCTGTCCCTCCTGCCTCTGCTGGTCCTGGAGGTTGTCTTCGTGGTGCTGGCGGCGGGGAAGCTGTCTCAGCCTCACCCGCACTGGCTGACGGTCGTGTGGGCGCTCGGCCTTCTCTACTGGGTCGCCTGTCACGCCGTGTTCCTCATCACCCTCTGGAGTTTCCACAGCAAGCTGAGCGACTGCCAGAGGCTGTGCTGGTCCTCGGAGGTCATCGGGCTGGACCAGGCCATGGCGTCCAAGGGGATGAGACTTTTCTGCCTGATCTCAGAACGTCTGCTGTTCTTCACGCTGACGTCGACGGTGGCTGTGACGGCTGCTTCCTGGCAGGTACTGATCCGAACCGCACTCAGAACCTTCTGGAATAATCCTGTTAAAAGTTATCTTTCAAATTATTTATATCTTATTTCTTTTATGATTAATATTCCAATTGGGTCAAATTGAAATTAAATAACATTTTTCTGTTTACAATAAACATCATCTTTGTGTTGCGACTTAACTTCCGGCCGCAGCCATTACGTCCTGATGACTGGGGACGAGAGGATACAGGGACTCCAGCAGCTTTTAAAACTGATGTTTGGACATATTTTGGTTTGAAAACAAATGAAATCCGTTACGACTTCGTCAAGAGTCACACGGCCTGTAAATTCTGCGATACCAGAGTCAACTACTCAACGATACTACAAAAAACAAATATATATATTCCCCCTGTATTGTGATACGTATGGTATCCTCAGATTCTTGCAAATACACATCCCTATTAAATTATATTTACACATATTTACTTCTTTTTTTTACACATGGAGTTTGATATTCTAGTTCAAAAATACTATTATTAATATACTATCTATTTGATCAAACCTTCGGCCAATCATGAAACACGTGTGGTACTGTTTGACCAAGTAACTCGGTTCTCTTTTGATAATGTCTCATTACACTATTATGACAACATTTTAATTTTGAATTTCAAAGACCATGAATTTCAAAGATTGAATTTTTTAAGTATCATTTTGAATTATTACAGTTAGAACTCATCTTTAAAATTAATAACTAAATTAATTAAATTAGCAAATTATTGAATTAAAGTATTTAATAAATACTTTAACCATCCAATATTCTGATGACAAAACTAATACTTTCTTGTCAACAAGTCCAACATAAAGTCCAGGAGGTAAAGTTTAAAATAGTAAATATAGATCAAAGTCATCCTCTGACTTTGATTATTCATTTCTGTTTAGACTTGAGTTAAATAAAGTGCTGAATTTTAATTTTTTTTAAACTGACATTTTAATTTACAAGTACTTGCATACATTCAAATGTAAATGGTCAATCTTGGCACGTTTGAATGTTTGTACAGCTTTAAAATAATCGAATTATTGTTGCAAACACACTTTAATAGCTTTTAAAATGGCTTTAAGAAGCAGCTGAACTGAAGTTACGTCAGGAACCCCGTTTGAATCAAACATCATCTGACTGCGCCCTCTGCAGGACATGAGCAGCAACTTCATCAGCATGTTCCTACTGGTTCTTCCTCTGGAGTCTCTGTTCCACGGTCTGTTCCTGGAACTGGGAAACACTCTGGGAGGAACCTGCGTGGGTTACGCCCTGGTCATCCCCACCAACTACTGCAGGTGAGACGCTGGACCGGACCCGTGTCCTCCTCCCAGCCTCTGACGTCTTTGTGCTCCTCCAGCGCCGACGGTCAGCCCACGCTGCTGCCCCCGGACCAGGTCCAGGAGTTGAACCGACGCTCCACGTCCATGCTGAGCAACATCCAGCGCTTCTTCGCTCACCACCTCATCGAGACGTCCGGCTGCGACTACTCCACCAGCGGCGTGACCCTGGACGCCCTGCAGGCCAAGATCAAGTCCTTCCTGGAGCTGCACAGCACAGACGGACCTCGACACGACAACTACATCATCTTCTACAGCGGACACACACACCGCTCTGGAGACTGGGCTCTGTCAGGTGCGACACTTTTACTGTTGTGTTATTATATGAACATGAGACCACTTTTTTATTAATTATATGATTATTACAACACTTTTTTATTAATTATATGATTATTATAACACTTTTTATTTATTATATGAACATTACACCACTTTTTTATTAATTATATGAACATTACACCAGTTTTTTATTAATTATATGATTATTACACCACTTTTTTTTATTAATTATATGATTATTACAACACTTTTTTATTAATTATATGATTATTACAACACTTTTTATTTATTATATGAACATTACACCACTTTTTTACTTATTATATGAACATTACAGCACTTTTTTTTATTAATTATTTGATTATTACAACACTTTCTTATTAATTATATGATTATTACAATACTTTTTTATTTATTATATGAACATCACAACAGTTTTTTATTAATTAAATTAATATTATTACACTTTTTTTTATTAATTATATGATTATTACAACACTTTCTTATTAATTATATGATTATTACAAGACTTTTTTATTTATTATATGAACATTAAAACACTTTTTTATTTATTATATGAACATCACAACACTTATTTATTATATAAACATTACAACTCTTTTTTTTATTAATTAAATGAATATTACAATACTTTTTTTTATTATGCGAACATTACAACACTTTATTAATTATATGAACATCACAACAGTTTTTTATTAATTAAGTGAATATTATTACACTTTTTTATTCATTATATGAACATTACAACACTTTCTTATTTTTTATATGAACATTACACCACTTTTTTTTATTAATTATATGAACATTACACCACTTTTTTTTATTAATTATATGATTATTACAACACTTTTTTATTAATTATATGAACATTACAACACTTTCTTATTTTTTATATGAACATTACAACACTTTCTTATTTTTTATATGAACATTACAACACTTTTTTATTTATTATATGAACATTACAACACTTTTTTATTCATTATATGAACATTACAACACTTTATCATTATTACAAACCCCAGTACAGCACAATAGTAAAAACCACCTGAACACTGCTCGTCAGCGATGTAATAATCTCTCCGGCCTACAGGGGGCGACACGTTGCCTCTGCAGCAGCTGGTGGACTGGTGGAGGCAGAAGAACGGCGGCTTCTCTTCGCGCCTCATCGTGGTGCTGGACTGTGAGGACTCACTGCAGTGGACGAAGCAGGTGAGGAACATGGAGCACGTGTTCGTGGCCGTGCAGGGGGCGGCTCTCGCTCCGGTCCTGGACGCCGAGCTCATGGAGCGACCGCAGCTCGGGGACTTCGTGGCTCGCTGGGTGGACTTCAACTGCAACCCCAACAGCGCCGTCCGCTGGTCGGAGAGGGGAAGAGGCATCTCGGCCGCCTACGGCGTCTCGGCGCACTGGGCGGACTACACGCTCCGCCTGCCCACAGGAAGTGATGTCACTCACCACTGGAGCAACTTCTTTCCCCGGGCGTCGTACCCGCTGGTGTGTCTGGCGCTGTCCTGCGCCGGAGGGAGTTTGTCCGAGTGGGTCTGCGGTGCCTGTGTTCGCTTCCTGAGGCGACTCAAGTTCAACTGGTTTCCTCCGGCTGTTCTGGACACTGGTCAGGGCTTCAAGCTGGTCCGCTCGTGAGTGGATGGATGGATGGATGGATGAGTGGATTAGTGGATGAGTAGATGGATGGATGAGTAAATAGAGGGGGGATGGATGAGTGGGTGGATGAGTAGATGGATGGATGAGTAAATGGAGGGGGGATGGATGAGGGGATGGGTGAGTGGATGGATGAGTAGATGGATGAGTGGATGGATGGATAAAACTTTCCATCGTTCGTTTAACTGAAAAAGTACTAATCTTTTAAAAAAAATTGATACGAACATTTAAACTATTTTTATTCTACAATAATCATGAAATGTATAAAACACGTGATGCCTTCAAGGACCTTTAATCTCTGTCTGGAGACTGAAGGATTTTTCCGTGACTTTTTTTTAAATCTTTGTTACACGGAAGTTACTGACGGTTCTTTTTCTTCTGGGCATTTGAGAAGTTTTGTGTTTCGGAGAGAAAGACGTAAAAACTATGCAAGTCTGAGTCGCTGCTGAACTAAATACACACGCCGGTGGAGAACAAGAGTCTGACGTCATCAACTGACGACTGGACTCATCAGGTTATCACTTGGTGCCCTCTAGTGGTCATTGATGCTTACTGCGCTGAACGTGCAGTTAGAAAGTTTTCTTTTCAGGAAATGTTTGACTATGAAGTGTTTTTTACATCAACACATGTAACTAACATCCATAAATACTCAAAGTACATTTTAATCAATTTATTCCAAATCTGTCAGTTTTAAAAGTTTATTTCTACCAAATATTGAACAACCAAAGAGTTTGATTGAAATATCTTTTCTGATGGATTGTGGGTCGTGATTTGCACTTTTGTTGTACGACATTCTGTCTCTCGTGCCTTTAACGTTCCAAAGTGGATCAAACCAAAGTGTCTGAGCTCAGGTGACCCACAGGTGGCGCCAGAGAGCCTCGTAATATTTAACATTTGTTACAAAGTTTGTTTTTTTGCACCTTTTCTAGATTTTTAACGAGCAGACGCGTTCGTCTCCGGGTGAATGAAATAAAGACGTGGAGGTGTAGTCGAGAGTTGTCGTCATTGTCGCACACAAACAAACGCACAAAGGACTGAAAGTCGGGTTTTCACTTGGTTTTATTGTAAAAGTTAAAAAACATGGCGCAGCAGCATATTTCAGTTTCCATGACGATATTACTAAAAGTTTTGACGGGTTCATCTCTACCGCCCCCTAGAGGTCGGGGAGTCAACCTGCAGCGAGCGGATGAACGAGCGCCCCCTGCAGGCGAACGCCGGGGTGAGAAAAAGGATGGTCATAAAAACAAGGAATGTTTATTCTTCACCACACATTCAAGATGGACGTCCACTTTGGTTTCTCCTCACAGGACCAGTTCAAACTCGATCCACCGTTTATGGCTTTGGATGAAACTTTGGCTGGTCGTCACGGTAACGTAAAACAAAATTTGGCCCAAAAAAAAAATCCGCATTGTGATTGTCGTCGACGCACAATCGTCTGACGTTAAATTAACACCCGAAAACATGTCCCGTGTAAATGTAGAAAAGTCGAGCTGCACGACCCCGACCACAGAGGCGCGTTGCTCAAGGGCACAGGTCACTAACCCTGTTAATAATCGTTTTTACAGATTCCATCACAGAAGATTAAGAGATAAACGAGTCACTTCCGATTTTAACTCACGTTCGCTGAAATCGTTGAAGTTAAAAAACTAAATCTTTACATTTGACAAGCGGGAAAATGTAGTGGCTCGTCTGTTTGAGGCATTACGGTAAAGCTCCATTTGTAAATTATTAAATAAAGTCGAACTCAATTGAAACATTAAGAAATATTGTTAAGAGTTGAGAAAAGCAAAAAAATCAGCAGGAATTGAACCGACAACTCGTCATCATTGCAAATGTTGTGATTAAAACTTTACGAAGAGCCGGATCGAATGAACCTGCTCTTCTATTAGAGCCAGTACGGTAGAAGACATTAAAGATCGATAGACGATATAAAGGATCTAAGACGATATTTTTACCATAACTCCTGAAGTAGATGAGCAGCGTCGTTTGTCGTGCAGCTCCGTCGCTGAAGGTTCTAGTGTTTGCAGCAGAAAAACGAAGCTTATGTACAAACCGCGCGATTCGTCCTCGAGAATCCGACGCCGGTCGCCCCTTAAATAGATCCTAAAATACAACTTGTCAGTCACGCAGAGTTCAGTCGCACACGTGTGTCCGTGGCTTCACTTCCGTTGCCGCAGTGTCTCGGACGCTCCGTTCAGTTTGCTGCGTCCGGTCGGCGGCGCCGACGATGACGAGCCGCCGTTGTTGGCGTGAACTTCCTGTTTGCGTCGACAAGTCTCTTTGTAGCGCAGAGTGATGTCACTGCGGGAGACCAGAGACGTGAAGGTCAGAAGGATGACGTTTACTCGCGTTTGAAGAACATGATGGAGAGAAAAAGAAACTGACTGAGTGGAAAACAGAGACAAGAAGAAGAGAAAATGAAGGGAATGAAGAGACGCAAAGAGAAAAGAGCTGAAGACAAACGAGAAGAGACGATGGTTTGGAATAAAACAGAGACATGATTAAAGAGAGAAAAAGAAGGAGAGAGTGAAGGACGTACGGAAAGATGAAGGAGAGATGAAAGGGATGGACATAGAGAAGACAAGAAGAAATGAAAGACAAGAAGGGAAGATGAGATGGAAAAACAAACTTCAATGTGAAAGACAATAATAATAAATGAAAGAAAAATGGAGAAACGAAAGACAAAAAGAAGAAATGAAGAAAAAGCGACAAAAAGAGGGGGATAGACGTGTAGGAGAAGAAATGGAAAGCGTGATGACAGACGATGTTGAGGAGAACAATTTCTAAACTTGATGAGAGCTGACTTCATGAGCAACAGCACCCCCTGGTGGAGGAGACGTGACTGACCGGATGAAGAACCTCCAGAGGGTCCAGGAGAAGATGAGCAGGATTCCCAGGATCCAACACTGCGTGACGAAGAAGGGGATGGGCAGCATGATGGTGTTGGGGTCGTACTTGACCACGATGAGGAACTCGGTGACGGTGATGGCGGCGACCAGCCACGCCTGCTGACCCAGCTTCTTGTAGAACTTCCTGTTGAGGTTCAGGGTCAGGGTCAGTTCAGAGACTCCTGGGTCGGTCCTGTGGGTCGTGAACTCACGGGTCGTCCATGAAGTCGTAGATCTCGCGCATGGCGACTCCGCCCACGTTGACGAAGAAGACGAGCCGCAGCAGCACCAGGTAATGTTCAGGAGGCATCCACAGCACGAACTTCAGGTAGAAGGTGTTCAGCTCCGCCAGCAGGAACTGAGGAGCAGCAGGTTAGAGCGCCCCCTGGCTGCTGCATACATCTGTACATGTGTGTTCATGTACTGTGTGTGTGTGTGTATATAATATATATATATATATATATATATATATATGTGTGTGTATGTATGTATACATGTGTGTATATACGTGTGTGTGTGTGTATTTATATACGTGTGTATATACGTGTGTGTGTGTGTATGTATACAAGTGTGTATATATGCGTGTGCGTGCGTGTGTGTGTATACTTTGTATGTATATATGTGTGTACATACGTGCGTGTGTGTATATATGTGTGTGTGTGTATGTGTATGCGTTTGTATATATATGCGTGTGTATGCATACATGCGTGCGTCTGTGTGTGTATGTATATATGTGTGTATATATGAGTGTGTGTGTATGTGTATGCGTTTGTGTATATATGCGTGTGTATGCATACATGTGTGTGTGTGTCTGTGTGTGTATGTATATATGTGTGTATATACGTGTGTGTGTGTGTATATATGTGTGTATATACGTGTGTGTGTGTGTGTGTGTGTGTGTGTGTGTGTGTGTGTGTGTGTGTGTATGTATATACGTGTGTGTATATACGTATGTGTGTAAATGTACGCGTGTGTATGTATATGTGTATTTCAAGGCTGCTCACCATGAAGATGATTCCTAAGACGGCGAGCCAGCGCCTGAGGTTGGACGCCGGCTTCCACTCGAACTTGACCCAGCTGTACGGGGTGAACTGGAAGGCGATTCTCTTGATCTTGCCCCTGCGGAGGATCAGAGGTCACATGACCGTCACCACACAGAGAGTCATGTGACCCGGTACTTGTATGTGGGGATGTTCCACAGTCCCTGCCACTGGTACGGCTTCATGGACAACCAGGCCAGAGTCTTCATGCCGTAGTAGATCCCGAGTCCGTTACACACCAGCACGTCCATGATCCACTGCGGGGGGGTCGGAGGTCAGTGTCCGAGAACAAGTGCCGACCTTGGGTCAGGAATACGTACGTGATCCCACCAGCACTCGGAGAAGTTGGGCAGCTGGTGCTCCAGACTGTACTCCAGGAACTCGAACATCACGCTGATGATCATGCACATCCACCAGTCCCGGATCACCAGGGTCTGAGGGGACACATTCATCAGAGGCTCAGGGGCCAATTGTGGCCCTTCAGTGGATCTACGGCGGCCTGGGGCCTCTTTTATAAACCAGGGAATGTTTTTGTTGATGAAAATATACGAGTTCATTACTGCTCATGAAAACTGAAAACATTTTTCCTCTTCATCTCAATTCAGTGTTGAACTCTGATAAAATCAGGGGTCAAAGGTGATGACATATCTTCAGACTGTGGCCCCTGATCTACTGACCCAAACTTTTTTAAACCTCAGAATTACTCACATATGTGTGCTCTTTAAAGTTTTATATCTTAATATGAACGATCATGACATCATCATCATCATCATCCATTATTATAAAGAAGACATCAAAAATGGAAAGAGAATAAATATACAAAATAGAAAGTAAATAAACGAAAGACAAAAACAGAAAGAAAAAAGGCAAATGAAAGACAAAAAAAACACAGAAAGACAAAAAGAAAACAAAAGAAAAAAAAAGAAAACAAAGACAAAAAGAGAAATGAAATACAAAACAAATAAAACGAAGGACAAAAAATTAAATAAAAGACAAAAAGAATAAAATGAAAGACAGAAAAAAAGAAAATGAAAGACAAAAAGAGAAATGAAAGACAAAAAGAGAAATGAAAGACAAATAATGAAATAAAGACAAAAATAATAAAAAGACAAAAAGAGAAATAAAAGACAAGAACAAAATAAGAGACAAAGGAAGAAAACGAAAGACAAGAAGAAAATAAGAGACAAAAAGAAGAAAACGAAAGACAAGAAGAAAATAAGAGACAGAAAGAAGAAAACGGAAGACAAGAAGAAAATAAGAGACAAAAAGAAGAAAACGAAAGACAAAACAGACGTTGACTTTGAAGGACAGAAAGAAGAAAAAATGAAGTTAAACATTAAAGCAGCAGAAGAATCATTAAGTTTTGAGAAAAACAAAAACATCACAAAGTCAACGAGGGAAACAACATCACCACTGAAGAATAAAATACTCATGAGTTAAATTTATAAAAAAAAAGAAGAGCAAAGAAAATGACAAAATACAAAGAAAAATCCTAAAGAAAGTGAAACAGGAAAAATGTGTAGTTTGAATAAAATACACAACAACAAAAAAGTTGATCAAAAACTAGTTGAACTAGTGTGGTGTGTTTGTTTTAATCACCTTGATGTACCAGCCCAGGAAGTGAGCAGGAACGAATCCGTCCATCTTGTCCTGCAGAAGAAGAAGAAGAAAACATGAAACATGTCCAGGGGTCCACGGGACGCTCGTCTCACCCAGAGGTTGTGGAAAGGGTCGGACGTGTTTCCGGGGTCGTAGATCAGGCAGTTTCCTCCATAGTCCCTCTCGGGGAGGGCCACGCCCAGTTTAGGGTCGATGAACTTCATGAAATGGCGTCCGTCGTGAACGGTCTGAAGGACAGAAGACGATGGTCACGAGGGTTCGAGGACACATGTTTCTAGATTTAAAAGATGAAACAGGAACGCACCTGGAAGAGGATGAAGATGAGGAAGAGCTCGTAGACCACGGACACGCAGAGCCAGAACCTCCAGTAGGCTGCAGGAGAGACGGGTTAGATGTTAGGCGCCCCCTGCTGGTCCGAAGACTGAATCACCACTAAGAGCTTGTGTCAAAGAGATTTAATAACATTTATTTTGAAATAAATGTTGATGTCACGACCGACTGTTATCGTTCAAGACGTGAAATATCACTTTTAGAAATAAAATGATGCAGAAAAACTTTAGTTCTTTAGCTTGTGTATGTAGAAGTTCAAGAAAATATCAATATACTTTTTCAAAATACTGTACTGTGAATATATATATATATTTTTTATCATTCATTATTTTATCGTTATTTTATGCTTTTAATGTACAATTAATATTCAAATATTCACAGCATTTGTCGTTTTTGTGTTGCAATTGAATGTCAGACCACTAGATGGAAGCATTCGTTACGACCTCTACAGCGAAAAAACAAACAATAAAATCCAGTGAGAACCTGGTGATGACTGAGGACGAGAAGATACAGTGGATATTGATACACCTAAATATCACTATATACTTTTTTTCAGAGAGTATAAAATGTATTTCTATTTTTAATTATTTGAATTTTATTTAAAATTAACATGAAAATATATCCTGTGATGACATTAAACTTTCAGCCACTAGATGGCAGCAGTCATGATGTTCACTGCAGTTTAATGGGCAAAGAAATACTGCGTGATGACGAGAGGACGAGAGGATACAGTGAGTCCCACAGCTTTTAAAAGCTGATATATGGACATATTTTGGTTTTGAAAACAAATGAGTACTTGACAATACCACAAACATATCCATGTTACTACAGTATCACGATATTGGTATTGTGATAGGCATCTGGTTATCAGACTCTTGACAGTTCAAACCTAATCTTGTGTAACATGTTTTGTGAGACAAATGTTAAAAAAAACAAAGCTTAATTCACTATTATTTAAAACAACAATGTCACATTCTCTTGAGGAAAGATACGTTTTTTTTTTACTCCACAATAACATCAGATTTTTTACCCTTTCGTGAAGTTTAACAGAGTCAAACCAAAGTTATGCGAGAACATCAGTTACTCTTCAACCTAAGATCACATGCAAGTTTAATTTGTCCAGATTTATCGTGGAAATGAAGGTGAACAACTGGCTGTTGTTCAAGCAGTGGGTTCGAACCCTTCATGGGTGTGATCTCTCAGCAATGAATTATTGGATGTAACCTGTGCCCGGAATAACGGCCCATAAGAAGTATTGATCAGCGACTCAGATGCCGGCGGAACAACTGCCTCAGACTCGAGATACTGAGCTAAACAAAAAGCTAGTGTGCTGTGTGAGGGTGAGGCGGGGGAGGGTGTGACTCACCTGGGTGAGGTCGTGTGAAAGGTCCATCTTTGGCCTGTGTGACTCCAAAGCACAGGAAGACCAGGATGCTTGCAACAATCCCCCTGCAGGACAGAGAGAAAACTACCTTCATGAACAAGTTTGAGACAAAGTTTTTCTGATTTTCTTTCACAGATTGTATTTTTTTTTGGTTCGTGAAGTTTCCAATGTTTGTCTCTTTTCATTGACAAATGTGTTTCTTTGTGCTCCAGAGTTGACCCAGAACCTCCCGAGCATCCTACACCTCTCCTCGATAGTGTCACCAGTGCTCTCCTCTTTTTCTAAATAAAATGTGTCTCGTTCTGCTTGAGACGATAGATATAGACACACACATAAACTTACACACTCGCATAGATATAGACACACACATAAACTTACACACTCGCATAGATATAGACACACACATAAACTTACACACTTGCATAGATATAGACACACACATAAACTTAAACACTCGCATAGATATAGACACACACATAAACTTACACACTCGCATAGATATAGACACACACATAGATATACACACGCATAAACTTACACTCACATAGATATAGACACACACATAGATATACACACGCATAAACTTACACACTCACATAGATATAGACACACACACATAAACTTACACACTCACATAGATATAGACACACACATAAACTAACACACTCACATAGATATAGACACACACATAGATATACACACGCATAAACTTACACACTCACATAGATATAGACACACACATAAACTAACACACTCACATAGATATAGACACACACATAAACTTACACACTCACATAGATATAGACACACACATAAACTAACACATTTATTTCAAGATACTTTTGAAACTTCAATATACAGTAAATTAAAACTTTATTGGAGAACTGCTCTCAGCCAATCAACAAAGCAGATCGAAGAGTTCGATAAACTTTATTGATCCCTCTGGAGGTCAAATTGTTAAATGATGACATTGATGAAGGAAACAAACCAGTGAGCAGAGAAGTGGTTTCACTCCGAGTCAAGGTCATCAGGAGGCGACTGGAACACAACTAGGAAGACTTGTCGGCCACTTATCAGCTCTGACCGATTACAAAGGTCGGCTTATGTCGTGAGATTAGTGTGTCAGTGAACATGTGCGCGGCACGAAGGAGTGTGTGTTTGTGTGTGTGTGTGTGTGTGTGTTGTCAAGCATCTTATGTTACACGATAACGTAGGAGAAAATAACGCTGGAGTTTCTTTTAAAGAATGTAAATGCAGGAAAACTGTCGTACTATAGTTAACACTAAGGTGGTCAAAAGTATCAAAAAAGTATCGATACTAAAATGTTGTATCCGGATGAGGTAGTGAGTTTTTTTTATCCTTGTGGTATCAGGTATAATTTCTGAGTTGGAAAGGTCAGTATCGTGACAATACTACACACACAAAAAAATAAACACACAATGTTGTTTACATGATTAACATCAGTTTACTGAGTTACAATTATTTGTAATTCAAAAGAGACGATATACAAGGAAAATCAAATGAATATTTATATGAATATCGATACAGTCTAGTTAAAAAAAAAACTGCAATATTTAAGTGTATTGATAATTTGTCACAGCTGCAGCAACAAGTGACGTATAAAGTGTGTGTAACTTGTGTTAAAGGTGCAGCATGTTAGCTCGATTGTGCTAAATAAATATTTGTGTGTCTGGAGAGGCATCTCGAGTTAGCCCGTCAGCGCTGACTCAAGCTAATCTCATTAAGAGCCGACTCATCGCAAACAAAGACACACACACAACCGGCGGCATCAACGAGAAAACAACACAACATCACGCCATGACTTTTGTCGTCGGCTCACAACGTCGCAGACTTATTTTAAGACGCTGCCGAGTGTCCTCCTGGCGACCGAGGTGAGTCCGAATCTCCTGTCACAGATCTACTCCTAGTGTCTCACACATGACTGAACTAACCTCTGGTATTAGTACAACTGAAGGCTATTGAGGGAATTTTGTGGAAATTTCACCAAAAAAATAAACAACTGTGATGAATTTCTTTATTTTCAGAACTCAGTAGGGGGCGCTCTTGGTTTGAAAACGGTTGAAACCGTGGTCCAGAGCCAATGATCGTACAGCAGATAGTGCCATCTAGTGGCTGTGACATTCATGAAGATGCTTCACGAAGCTCCAACAGCGCATCACTACCTCCAAATAAATAATTAAAAGAAGTACTTAATTTATTTTTTTAACATCCAATGTGCAATTGGGGACACTTTTGAGAGAAAACCCTCAAAGTCCACTTTGGAAAGTCTATCACAACCAAGTCCAGCCCCGCATTATGGGGCTATTAGTGTAAATGCGCGAAATGATTTGCAAATACAGTATATACGTGTATCTGTACAGTGATACAAAAAATGCGTAACTCAATTTACAAATGTGTAACTCAATTTGTAAATGTGTAATTCAGTGTGTAACAGTTAATGTGTAACAGGATTTGAAGACAAATGCCTCAGCTGCGATGACACCGTCCCGCCAGTAGGAGGCGGATACGCCTCCATGTAGCTGGATAGACTTGACATTGACACGAACACGAACGAACCCCGTACATGACATGGTAAAAAAAATAAAAAATAATTTGTGGCCAGGAAATACTGAGTTGTGGCCACAAAATAACGATCTTGTGGTATCAGAATTTTTTTTTACGTGATTTTAAAACCTTATAGTGGCTTAGATTAATTAAATATTTAGGTATTAGTCTCAATAACAGACATTGGTTACATTCTCTGGTGTCAATAATGTGAGAATATAAATAATGCCTAAACAAAAAGAAAAAAAATGTCTGTTATTGAGACTAATACCTAATTATTCATTACATCACAAGATTTTAAAAGCAATCACGTAAAAATAAAAACAGTTTTTATGGATTTGAGCATACTTGTTCTGAATGACACATCGAGTTACACATTTGTGGATCACTGTACAGATACACATATATTTGCAAACCCTTTCATGCATTTGCAAAGCTTTAGCAAACAGTAATACCGCCTCCTTACATACTGGACCAGAGAGACGAAAACAGAACTGCGTCACTGTTTCCATCTCTTCGAGCTCACTGCTCTGATTCCTCGCTCTCTCAAAACATCAATAGATTTGAGCCGCTCACCTTTTAGTGTTGTAGGTGGTGTCCTGTGGCGTCTCCTCCAGCAGCGTGACGTAGACCAGGGCACACGTCAGGATGAACAGAACCGTCACCGTATGAGCTCGCCTGAGGAGGGACAAGAAGTTTCATTTTAAACCTTTTATGGTCATTCTGAAAAGATGACAGTTATTTTAATCCAGCATGAAGGACACAACATGAGCACATTTCCAACCAGAAAAAGGTCATGAAAATCCTTCACAACTTTTTTGATGATTAGAAATACAACAACACAACCTCTGTCACTCTTTGGTCGAGGTAACAAGTCAATAAAGTTTTTACAATCACAGCTGGACTATTATCTTAAAAACTATTCAACCAAATAAAACTGAGGTTAAAAGTATATTTTCTGTTATATCCATACTGGTAGGAAAATATTAACACACTTTAATAACACTACATTGTTTTCAGGATAATATATAGATTTCAGGGTTTTTAGTGTATATAAAATGTATTTCTATTTTGAATTATTAGATTTGTATTTACAGTAACATGAAGATATTCCCGCCGTTAATGGATTTTTTATGATGCCATAAAACTTTCAGCCGCTAGATGGCAGCAGTCATTAAGTCCACTGCAGTTTAATGAACAACGAAATCACGCGATAGGTAGGTAGAACTTTAATGATATCCTAGCGATGACTGAGGACGAGAGGATACTCCAGCATCTATTAAAGCTGATGTTTAGACATGTTTTGGTTTGAAAACAAATGAAATCAGTTACGACTTCGTCAAGAGTCAAGTGGTCTGTAAATTCTACAACACCTGAGTCAAGTACTCGACAATACTACACATATATACTTGTTACTACAGTATCACTATATATTGTATTGTTGCCGCTGTTCCGCGATACTTATTT
The DNA here is from genome assembly GCF_982586985.1 of Callionymus lyra. NCBI lineage: Eukaryota > Metazoa > Chordata > Actinopteri > Syngnathiformes > Callionymidae > Callionymus > Callionymus lyra. The sequence goes on along the minus strand of NC_141825.1, from coordinate 5,499,505 downwards.
TACCAACAGATTCTTGGCGATACACACCACTAACCCATATATTTGTGTATATTTTCTCTTCAATACTATAATCAAACTTCTTTGCGACTCACAACAAAAAAAGTGGCCAATAAATAAACCATTACGTTACAGTCTCAAAAGATGCTGATGAAGAGTCTGCTGACACGGCTATTTTAATTTAAAAAACAGATCAAACTCTGAGCTCACTGACTGGTCACTTTCAGAGAAGAGCTGAGCGTGCATCTGGGATGTCAACTCAGCAGATGCCGGGGTTGACTGTGCAGAATAAGGAATGTGTGAAGCCTCCACCGTCTCCAGTGTGTGTCTGGTGGATCTGGCTCCAGGGATAAATGGTAGAACCAGAGTTATGGAAGTATATCAGTGCCATCCTGACAGGGACAGGTTGAATTTAGTGTTTGAAATGAATAACTTAGAATTTTCATTGAATTTTTCAAGCATTTAATTATTTTTGGAACATTTTAATTCAGTAATTTGTATTTTGAAATGTTGTATTTTTTTTTTTTTTAATAATTGAATTAAATTAATTAGAAAACATTCGACATCAATACACTTCTTTCCACACACAATTTGATATTCCAATTCCAAATATATACCCTATATATATATATATATATATATATATATTTAAATGCTCTAAACTTAATATATAGCCTTAAAAAATGTTGTCATCAATTAAATTAATAACGGCAGATTCCAAAGCACCTGTAAGATTTCGGAATTACATTTAGTTTTAGAGCCTGATGTGATTCAAAGTTAAAGTGAACGGCTCAGTGATCGATTATGTTGGTCTGGTCAGCATTCTTAAATCAAATTAAAAAAGAATAGGAATAAAAAAAAAATGGTTTTAGTCAATTTTGTTTTAAATGATTGAAACTAAAAATATCAAATTCTATGGTTTAAAAAAAAAAAAAAAAAATCACATACATTTTGAAAATAGTTACCATTTTTAAAAATGGAACCTTTGAATTTAAATCTCAAATTTTAATAATATAAAAACAACATTTGAATAAAAAATAACCCTCAAAGTTTCCACATTTTTAAATGTTATATTCAACCATTGAATATAATGACACTGATATAATTCTATAAGGAGCTGATATGATAGTTTTGTACAAACAGGAACACAAAAAAAAGTAGTTTGGATGATAGCGTTAGCTTCTTTGGTGTTGCACTAGTAAAAATGATTGACCTGAAAAAACATCTTTCTACGCCTTCATCAGCTGATGCAAACCGACTGATCACAAACAGCTTTGGCCTAAGTTTGTTGTTCATCTTCCGTCTTTTCCAGCCTAATCCCGACGGACAACAACAACAACGGGATTAGCATCTCCACGCTTCCTCAAGGGTATCCGTGTTACGGTCTACAACACTGTGGCAGCTTGAAATGTCATCATGCTCCTGATAGCAGTGAACACTTCACTCGGGCAACAATCCTCTTCGGAAAGACGGAGATCGCGGCCTTGATAAAGTCAAGTTACCAAACTCACAAGTGCTGCTGCTTCTCAAAGAGTGGATCCTTCGAGGCTGCGCTCCAGGACATGACATCGTCAGGACGCCAGTTGTATTCCCGACAATCCGTCAGAGCGGCGGAGCGACAAGAAAGCTCCAGCTCTAGCTAGAATCTCCCTCAAAAGAAGACCAGACGACATCCTCACCAGACGCCCCTGGTTCAACCTAATTGGCTTGTTCCTCCGCGGATCAGCGGAAGGTCGACAGTTCAACTCTTGATACATGCAACAAAAAAAAAAAAGTGCTTCGTTCCTGAAAACTGATCCAAGTCAGTGGAGAAAAGAATAGATTTTTATCTTTTAGCTCAGCTCTAAATCCACTTATCGCAGCCAGTGATCAGATACCATTAATCCAGGAGGTGAAACGGGAGAAGGACGACGGAGGAATCAGCGACTTCAGCCCGAACACGAAGCCGACGCCGTCCTCTCCGAGCGAGAGCAGGAGGTCGTGAGCTCCTGGTGAGTTCCTCCATCGTTGGATTAATCCCGGGTCACCGTGAGGAACTTAAAGACCGGCTCGATTAGCCTTTCTAAATAAGGAGGAAGGTTTATTCAGGAGAGGTTTGATGAAGAGAAGCTCTCACAGCGGGCGTATCGTTTACTACCATCTATTTCAATCTGTTTTCTCTTCTATGAAACTACATATTTTGGGATCAAGTTTTCTCTCGGTTATGTTCGCTACTTGTGCAACTAAAAAAAAAACATTGACAACGGCCAAGAAGAAATTCTCAAGCGGACATTTTACCACTGGACCAATAGTTGATGCCAGGTTTACTTGTCAAGTACTTATGAAGGCATTCATTACTGGGTTAACCCAACAACCCTAAAACCATCTCTAAATAACAACAAGCAAGGTCAACAAGGTCAACTGTCATCAGTTTTTGGCCTGAACACGTTCATCGACTAGTTCATGTTTTGGGCCAACGTAAACTGAATGTACTCCATTACTGCCCAGTACAGGCCAAAAAAAACAACAACCCTAAGACACACCGTTAAGGGCTGTAAGTATACACCTATCTCATGACACAATTTGATATATTACACTCAAGATACAACTCAATACAATATATTTCAATACACTTGAAATCTTTTCGCAACGATTTTAGGGACGACTGAATTTTAGTGACATCATGTGGTTGTTTCTTTTGCGTTGAATTAATAGAACTCAAAGCAAAAATAATAATGTGAAGAAAATATCGATTCATAGCCTTTAAAGCTTATTTTAAAAGTCACACCCCTACAGTTAACAGGTCTTAATGTTAAAAAGGAAAACACCCAACCTAGCAACACAAGCCTAGAATTACGCACAACCGTTTACGTCATTGAAACAAAAAGCATTATGAAGTCGACAGAATCGACAAAGCAAATAGGGTTTGTCCGATAATCCATAACCAGTTTTACATGATGAAATCTGAAGCGTTATTTTAATGTTAAAACTGATCAAGTAATGTCTGTGGTTTTATAAGAATGTGGTCAAGTACAATATAATCCAGCCACACTAAAACAATGTTGAGCAGGTATTATAATTCCGAGATGCTAAATATGTTGTTTTAGTCACACAGCAATTATTAAAAATGTTATATCATGATGAAAAAATACAAGATACTCTTGCGTTAGTTTAAAGAGATTCTTCATCCGCTCAAAAAAAAAACTACATTTGCTTTTGTATAAATTCTATATAATCATCTGTATCTTAAAAATATTAAATAAAAAAAAGAAAGTCAAGGTAAAAACGAGACACTCGTATTAAATATTAAATATAACTATAACTCATTATTCATGTTCTGAACTGTAGGCGAGCAAAGTTTGATGCATTTTAACTGTGGAAATATATATTTATTTCCTGTACAAATACAATTTATTTATGTCACAATTAATGAACCTCAATATAGTTTAGATCATATAGTTTTGTAGAAAGAAGGGAAAAAACAAAACAATGAAGTAGATCATTTTTGTAGCTTTGCAAGCTTATTCTCAAATGATGAACTATGAACTTGTTTATTTTCAAATTTGTGGACTGAACTTTGAACTAGTTCATGTAGAAAGTTAACTATCTCAACCCTGACCGTAGCGATTAGATTACTGTGAAAAAATTCCTGAACTCAGATAAAACAACAAAATCCAATCATCAGTTCTACGTCCGCTTATCAACAAATCCAGAACATCCAAGATGAATACTTCAGATAAACACATGACCTTCATGGCAGATGTAACTAACACAGTATTACACACTTCTAACCAAGGTTGCCATCAGTAACTAGAGCAAATAGATTCTTGAACAAATGACAAGGTTACGGAGAAACAAACACGACTTTGGCACATGTTTGGAGGGAATGTAGGACGAGCTCTGGGCTGAGTCACCGGGTCATGGGCGGGTGTCGCAAGAACTCTTCTTGCTACACCTGTTTGTCAGGAGACTGCGGGGAGGGGTACCTGGCAATCGGGCAACACGAGGTAAGACGACTTTCATGAAAACGTGGTGAGGGAGGAGGATGCCAGAATCTTGTGACCAGCACGAGTCTGTTGTGGTTAAGAACGTAATATCCACTGAAAATTATATTATAGCGCAAATCTTCACAAATAAAGGTGTAATACGAAGCAATGAAAGATTCCAGATTCCACCATCAAAAGGAATCAATGCTCATTTATAAAAAGATACTGCGAGCAATCCAGAAAAGCACAGAGCTACCGCATGCCAAGGAGCTTGCGTTACATGACTCTGGATAATCACAGCATAAAAAACTTCACTTCCATGACCCAACAAAATTGTTTAGTAACCAGTTTTCTTGGTTTTCTAGCTATTCTGAGTGGAGCGGGCCATGTGAGAGTACATACAAGTGGATCCTTCAAAATCTTCCTTATCCAGATCGTACAACACCAATAAATCCATACAAATTCTTGAATTTAATTTCTTGATTTTTTTTCCATATCAAACTCTAAAAAAAATGGAAAATAATGGTTAGAATTCACTCTTTTCTTGGATAAAATATGTATTGTTTTACTAAGTTCAGGTTAAATCCTGATGTTAAAAATGATCACTAAATTTAAAATGGACAAAAAAACATCTAACAGGCTCAAAAACAATCGCAAACAACTCAGACTTCCCTGCATGCGGGACACAAGTTTCCTGTTTGCCATCTGCTTCTAATAATAAACAGGAAACGGCATTTAATCTCAAAACAACGACACACTAGTTTCTACAGTCTCTTCTTCTGGCGCTTTTGTTCATTTTGAAGAGGAAGAGAAATGACCCTCGACAGACAACTGTGATTAAGACTGTGCAGTTACAAAACAGTTTCATAAGAGTCAGGAAACACTCAATTATACAAAGTTATCAAACTCAAATAGGATCAATACTTATGCTCATTTAAAAAGTATCCATTACACCCCTCGCCCACTGTTTTTTTGTTGTTGTAAATATTCAACATGTTGTTCTGTTAATTTTTAAGGTTATTTTTTTTACTTTTCTAGTTCATAAAATCTCTTGAGGTTCTTTATTTATTTACTGTGGTATTGAAAATGGTACTGAATGTTTGTATCCTGACAAAAACTACCATGTAAGGGACTCAGGGTATTGTACGGGATGAAGACAGGAAGTAAAAATGTACATTTATATCGATTATATGCCGATATTAACTGACATGGCGTCCAAATGGTCAACTAGTTAACTGCTTTGGATTTAAATTATGTGTTTAAGGCAAATACGTCAATTGCTAATGTAGTATTTGATGTAGGACAAAGAACAGGGAGTCGTCATGTGAGGTAGTTTCAGGAAAAGCGACATTCTCTCCCGTGTTATTCACGTCTTCTGTCGGACCAGTCGTGCCTGTGACTCACAACTCTCGAAAGCTTTGCTCCTTCCAGAAAATAATTATTACCCGTTTTTTAAAAATCAAATCAAAAAGCCTTTTTAACGGTTTGATGCTCATCGTCAAAACAATGTTTGGAGGGTTCCTGTCATGAAAGTTACCTCATATTTAAAGTAAAAACTTGTAGTATAATGTTAACTATTGTATTATTATATTCAAATGTTTTTTTTAAACTGTTAATTAACTGTTTTAAATACAATAAATATAGAAAATATAGATTCCCCTCCAAGACTTTTATGATCTAGTTTCTCTGCCAATTAACAAGTGGATCGTTCAGGTTTTTTTGGAAGATAACACACCAGATAACAGTCTTCTTGATAAATATAACATTCCTTTCTGATTCACTTCTTCATTCTATCAACACCTGCAGCAAACTTTCCAGCATCACACTCGTTCTCTCACTCCCCCTCAGCGAACTCATGCATGCATGTGCATCACATGAAGGAAGCGCTTATTTCACTGAGAAGCTTGTGCGACTCTTGACACCCGTGCAGGTGAATCTGGTCCATGTTTGGTCTTATTTTTGTTACCGTATAATAGAAAAGTTTCTTTAATTCTTTGCTTTCAAAGTGATTTTTAACTCTTGTTGATTCAAGTGTGTGTTGTTGTGATGCCGGACTCTATTGTATCATCAGTGTGTGTTTGTACAAAACTCTCTTTTCATTGAAATATTGACATTCGAAAAATGATCTTAAGCTCTGAACCACTGAAAACACTTTGTTTTTCTGGAAATTAAATCTTGTTGACCATAACCACACCCAATCTGCTGTGATTGGTCAAGCATGGAGGTCTGTCACTGCGCGTCAATCGTCTCTACCTCCAAGGGACTCGTTGTATAAACAAAGTGGGGCGTGATTACAGCTGGCTGGAGGAGGAGGGAAGCCATTATTACGTCACAGTGGACTCTCGTAACCTCTCGTTCGCCCAGATTTCAGAGCAACTTTATAAAGTAATAAGTTGAAAACATGGTCATGATGAGGGACTCACTGCGTCTTTGAGAAGAAGACTTTTCACAAAACATTTACTGCATTTCAGGAGAGTTGGGTTTTCATGTTAACTGACCTTAAAGGTTGTTTTTTTTAAAGAGGATAAACACCTTTCCATTTTGAATCAGAAAAACTAGTCTTCGTTTGGAAAAATGTAGACATTTCCAAGATCTAAACCCCATCGGTAACGAAGCAGGATGACCTGAAGAAGGTCACCCGGAGAACCACATCTCATTCAGTGTCACCTTGCAGCCTCCTCATCTCCTCGTCAGCGGGAAAAAAAACAAAAACAGAACCTGCAGACCTACCAGAAGAAGGTGTTGGTGCCGTCGTCGTAGACCTCGCACTCCGAGTTCTTCTTGTGCAGCATCTCCTTGGAGGTCTGCTTGGTCACCTTGGTTTTGCTGTAATCCGGGCAGCCGGGCTCCAGGGACCCGTTGTGCTCGGTCGACCCGCCTCTCCTCGCCTCCAGCTTGGTCATGATGAAGATGATGAAGATGATGATGCGGATGAAGATGAAGAGGAGGACGTCCTAGCGTCGTCTTGTCACCCGCCCCGCCCCGGGCACCGGCAGCATCCTAGCGGAGGCAGAAAAAAGCGGGCGTTGTTAGCTCGAAACTCGGGGAGAGGAGAACCTGAAATTCACGTCCCTTCTGACGCCGGAACGCCCCCGGGGTGATGAGCTGGTGAGGCAGGGATTGTTTTTCTGTCCCGACACCGCCCACGCGTGACAAGTGCGCTTAAACAATGGCGACTTTATGAACAAAAAACTACATTTTCTTACGCACAAGTTGACAAGTCTGTTAGCACGTTAGCTGCTACTTGTGACCTTGCTAACGAGTTGACCGCGCAGCTCTTCCTCCGCAGTTAAAACCGAAATAAAAACATCTTTAAACCAAATTCTCTCAGGAAATAACTCGAAGTTACTGTCAGTATTAGAGCCAGAGTTACTCACCGAGAGTGTCTGTGACGAGTCGAGCACTGACGCTACATCCGCTCACGAACGGCGGGATTGACGAAGGGATTTAAGAGGGCTTTGTTTTTTTTAATCCTCGGGTTTGGTCCCAAGACTCGAGTGGCACCGGCTCCGACGAGTCACTCCCAGCCGAAGACAGAGCTGCTGTCTCGGCTACAGACACAAACATCACATGGACATGGCGTCTGTTGACGGTTAAGCCGGCGAGGGAAAGTCTTCCGGTTTATTCTCATCAAAGTAAAACGAATCATCAAAAACACAAGTATTTAAATTTCTTAATAATGAATACAAAACTATAAAAACTGTATCGTTTTAAATAATAGAACAAAACACGAAATTTAGTATACCACCTATGCAAAAATAAAACTATTGATTAATTGAACTTCTGGTGAAAATGATATACAAATAAAATCATTACATGCATTAAGCGCATTTTAATTAATTTAAAATACGTTTTATTGAATTCGTAAAATATTGTTTGGTAAATTCAAGCTTATAAAAATGCCTAAACATCATTCTAATTGTTAAAGAAATATATATATATAAATAAAATATATATTTAAAACATCGTGAATATACATCGATGTATTTAATTCTAGTTAATTTACTTCATGAAACTTTGTAGCATATATCTATTACTTGTATCAACCATTTTATAAAAAGAAAAATCTCTTTTTTTTCCGCAATTGCGGTGTCGTGCTCTTATTTTGAAGTGAAAACGTCTATTCGGAAACGAGTTAGTTAAACATTTTGTTAAACTTACTCCACGCTTTGAACATAAAAACGTGTCTTATTATAAAATTAAATTCCAACTTCCGGAGAAATGGTTTTGTTTTAACAACAGATAGATCGTTTTATTGATACAAAAATACTTTTGTTTGTGAAGTTTGATCTTATCTTTTCAATAAAACTGCTCGTCGATAAATAAATAAACCTGCTGTCAAAAGATACTGATGATAAAAATAAAAAATAAAAATATGTAATAATGAAAAATAAGGAAACTTTATGATCAAAAAAGTTAAAGGAAAACATAAAAAAAAAAAAAACTTTGCATAAAAAAAAATAAAAAAATAAAACAATCCTGCTCATCAATATATATAATCATAAAAAAACGAATAAAATAAACCAGCATATCAAAAGAAAATAATAATAGAAACAAATAAAAGTCAATAAAAAGAAAACAATACATTAAAGAAAATGTAATAAAACATGAACCTGCTCATTATTAAACACAATAATAATAATAATAATAACAATAATAAACAAACCTGCTTGTCAAAATATTATAATAAAAACATAAGTTAAATAAACCTGCACATTAAAACACAATCATAAAGAAATAATGATAAAAAATAAAGAAGCCCATCTTAAAAGAAGAAGATAAATAGAAGAATGGTTATTTGTATAGTGCCTTTCAAGATAAAGGAAAATAAATCAAATAAACCATCATATCAAGTTAAAAAATAATAATTAAAGAATAATAAAATAATAAATAAACATGCTCATTAAAGAAAAATACAATATAATAAACCCCGGCTCATCATAAAAAGAAAAACACAAACCTGCTCATCGTAGGACAGAAACAGGCTGAGATAGAGTTGAAAATAGTTTGTCTGAAATTCAACATTTTAGCAGCAACACAACAGAGATCCTCGTGTTCTTGTGTTGTTTGTCTTGTGCAAGGCGAGGTGAAAGTTCACGTGTGTGTTCATGCAGACGTGTATTTCCAATGCAAACACAGACTTGTGCGTCTGTTTACGCTGCGATACCAGAGTTTGATGGTGTCACAGCTACGACTGCACTCTCGGTTCAGACTATAGTTTTGTTTCTCATCTACCTTTCATAACATGTATCGTCATCATATCATAGTTTGACACTGGACAGTTCTGGTGAATTCAGAAGTAACAAAGCTGTAGTTCAGCTGATCGACCACAGGATGGCGCCAACATTTTGTTCTTTCCCCGCCTCAGTTACAGAAACAACAGCCTTTGATTGTTTCCTCATCGTAACTTCTATGGGTTTATTTTTGTCTCACTAATCGCTGTAAATGCACAGAGATGATCTACAACTAATCAATGGTTCGCATCATGTGATTTGACAGCTACAAATACAAATATAATATTTGAAACTTGTTTTTCGGACTTAAATATATGTGTTTTTGTAAATATATTGCTTTAAATTTACAAAACAAAAATAGGTTAAAACTACAAATAATGCTTGTGACATTTGTGAATAAACAATAACACAAATTAACAGCTTATAACTTAATTAGATTAAAATTTAAATAAAAAATGCCGATTCACACACACGGACTGTAGAGGATGTCGAACCGGCTGGTTTTTTTTTCATTAAAAAAAAATTAAAATCGTCTTTAATTGAATAAAAAAACAAAAACATTGATGTTTTCGGACATGACTTGGTGAGAGAAAAAATATTGTGGCGAGAAAATATAAAAATATAGTTGCGTAATGTGTAGTTTCAGTTTTACAAATGTATTTTTGTTTGGAAAATGAAGAATTATATATATTTACAAAAATACATTTATTTGTGAATAAAATACAAGTTACAAATTAAGTTACAAATATATTTGTGGACATCAAAACACATGTGCAAACCATTTAGTGCATTTACAAATTTTAGTCTCAAACAAGCCCATATAAAACGTGTGGCACGTGGGCCTTTTGAGGTGCTGCCCCCCAGCGAAGCACTACATTTTCATTATTAAAAAATGTTTTTTTTGCTTAAATGACAAATATCATATTGTCTAAGAATTGTATGGTTTTAATAGAATGATTAGGGAGTTTTGAAAATGTCATAATCGCCCCAAATTTACTGTAAAACCAAACAAAAAAATTCACACAAATTCAAAGCAAAAAACCCTGCGGGAAAAAAACATCTGGATCTAAATTTTTCATGATAAAATCAAATCAAGAGTTTGTAAATTATTTATTTTCATGGGGTTTTCATTTTAACCCACAAAGTTTTTGCATTATACATTTTCCCCTTCAATTCCATTGTCATGTTAGTTCCTATTTTGAGGTAAAAATTTCTATTTGGAAAACAATACTTTTTCCTCACTTACTTTTCTGTGTCGCTCTTATATTTGGACGATATTTTATGATTAGTATAAATATATAATCTATATATAAACTCAACAAATACTGCCCTCTAGTGGTCAGTTGCTCCACAGTAGGACCATTTGAGTCCCACACATGAACATCTGCAGCCAGAGGCACGAGCAGCTTCCATGCCTGCAGCACGAAGACTCGTCATAAAGCGAGTTCTTATGATGGAGAGGAACGTCTGGAGGCTGCAACGGACTCTTCCTCCTCACGTCCTCCAACAAAGACCGGAGCAGGTCGAATGTTTCCAGGCCGTGGGGCTGAATGCGTCCATTGAAACACCCCCAACCGAGCCGCTTTGAGGTCCACACTTGCAAAGACAACAACAAGGTGCTCGACAAACACACAAGAGCGAATCAAGCAGCTGTTACGGGCAGTAAAGAGCAGACGCTGAAAGGAAACAGGACTTGGAGGCTCGTAAAATATAATTGATTGACGCAGCGGATCTTTCATATGTTTATGGCCTCGACTTCCACTCTGGCCCAGGAATGTCTCGCTGAGTTTAACGCTGGTGTTGATTTTATCTTGTGCTTAAGTTCAAGTTGAGTCTTCGTTTTAATGGGAATGAATTAATGTGAATTTAAAATGTATCTTTTTTTTAAATATATGTTCCCAACTTCTAAGATTGATTTCTAGTTTGAACATTTCTACGTCAAAATAACAGTTTTATTTATTGAAGAAATAACTAATCACTGTTTTGGCCATTTTTGTTCTTTCAATGATAACTGACTCCAATTTTTCCGACACACAATAAATACACACACAACAACCCACCACATAAACACACACACCACAACCCAACACATGCACAAAAATACACACACCACCCCAACACATAAACACACACACCACCGAAACACATGCACAAAAATACACACACACAACCCCAATACATAACACACATAACACCCCAATACATAACACACACAAAACCCAAACACATGCACAACAAAACACACGCCACCCAAACACATGCAAAAAAATACACACACAGCACCTCAATACATAACACATATAACACCCCAATACATAACACACACAAAACCCCAACACATGCACAAAAAACACCCCCCCACAAACATAAACACACACACCACCCAAACACATGCACAAAAATACACACACAGCACCCCAATACATAACACATATAACACCCCAATACATAACACACACAAAACCCCAACACATGCACAAAAAACACCCCCCCACAAACATAAACACACACACCACCCAAACACATGCACAAACATACACACACAGCACCCCAATACATAACACATATAACACCCCAATACATAACACCCACAAAACCCCAACACATGCACACAAATACACACACACCACCCAAACACATGCACAAAAATACACACACAACACCCCAATACATAAACACACAACACACCCCAACACATGCAAAAAAAACAACATACAAGCCCCAACACGTGGACAAAAATACACACACAACACCCCAACACATACACACACACACCAACCCAATACATAACACACACAACACCCCAATACATAACACACACCACACGCCAATACATAACACACACACCACCCAAACACATGCACAAAAATACAAATACATAAACACTCACACCACCCCAAACACATGCACAAAAATACACACACAGCACCCCAATACATAACACACATAACACCCCAATACATAACACACACAAAACCCCAACACGTGCACAAAAATACACACACCACCCCAACTTATAAACACACACACCACCCAAACACATGCACAAATATACACTCACAGCACCCCAATACATAACACATATAACACCCCAATACATAACACACACAAAACCCCAACACATGCACAAAAATACACACACAACACCCCAACACATAACACATATAACACCCCAATACATAACACACAGAAAACCCCAACACATGCACAAAAATACACACACCACCCCAACACATAAACACACCACCCAAACACATGCACAAAAATACACACACAGCACCCCAATACATAACACACACAAAACCCCAACACATGCACAAAAAACACCCCCCCACAGACATAAACACACACACCACCCAAACATATGCACAAAAATACACACACAGCACCCCAATACATAACACATATAACACCCCAATACATAACACCCACAAAACCCCAACACATGCACACAAATACACACACACCACCCAAACACATGCACAAAAATACACACACAACACCCTAATACATAAACACACAACACACCCCAACACATGCAAAAAAAACAACATACAAGCCCCAACACGTGGACAAAAATACACACACAACACCCCAACACATACACACACACACCAACCCAATACATAACACACACAACACCCCAATACAAAACACACACCACACGCCAATACATAACACACACACCACCCAAACACATGCACAAAAATACAAACACATAAACACTCACACCACCCCAAACACATGCACAAAAATACACACACAGCACCCCAATACATAACACACATAACACCCCAATACATAACACACACACAAAACCCCAACACATGCACAAAAATACACACACCACCCCAACTTATAAACACACACACCACCCAAACACATGCACAAAAATACACTCACAGCACCCCAATACATAACACACACAAAACCCCAACACATGCACAAAGATACACACACAACACCCCAACACATAACACATATAACACCCCAATACATAACACACAGAAAACCCCAACACATGCACAAAAATACACACACCACCCCAACACATAAACACACCACCCAAACACATGCACAAAAATACACACACAGCACCCCAATACATAACACACACAAAACCCAACACATGCACAAAAATACACAAACACCACCCAAGCACATGCACAAAAATGCACACACAACACCCCAACATATAACTCATATAACACCCCAATACATAACACACAAATAGTAAATAGTAAATTAATATCTTCAATTAATTTTGTGTTTTTTCCCTGTCATCGTCTCACTAGATCAGTCACAGTCTCAGTGTTGCATCATGGGACGTGACTTCAGAGGATCCCTCGATGGTCATTAAGAGTGGAAACAGTAGCAGGAAATCACGGCGGCCGGGTCGTGTCGAAACAAAGGCCGGTTCCCCTCGTGTCCCCCTTTTCTTTTTTTTTTACAGGTGTCACATGGACCCAGGGTGGGCTCGGGTGACCCCCCGCCCCTCCCCCAGGCCTGCTGGTGTTGCCTGCAGCGCCTCCACATCAAAAGACTCAGTTTGTTCAGGTGAGTGGAGGCGGGAGAGGGATGAGTAGTGACCCCCCCGACACACACACACACACACACACAGACACACACACACACTCGGCAGATGAGGAAAACAAATCCACCCCCGTGACAGTGGAGGGAGAAGAGTCTGCGACAAACACACAAAAACATCTGGATCACACAACAAGCGGATTCTAAACGACGCGGCAACTGGCGGTTACCGTGGCAACGGCGAGTTGTGCCGCTTCTGAAAACATCTGGATCGTCCCGCCTCGAGATGGATCCGCAGGTGTGACTGTGACGTCGAGAACATCTGGATTTTGACCTGACATATTTGAGGACAACGCAACAGTTTCCTTCTTCTCCTTCAACACAAGACAACACAGCACAACACAACACATCAAGTTTATCGTGAAAACATCGAAGTTGGAAATGTAGATTTAAACAAAAAATATTATTTTTTCCATGATCGTTTTCACATTTGTAGGAACATCTGGATTTCAACTTAATTATAAAACACTTTAATTAAATCCCGACTGGTGTAATGTGTTGCTTTTACATCTGTATTTGTGTTTAAAAAAAAAATGACAACAAACGTCTGGCTGTATTAAAACACGTTTTGAAACATCTGGAGTTCATCCACATCAGTTAACTATGTGTTTTTGTGAGAAAACAAATCAGGGATGGTATTTAAAACGAGGATAAAAACTGTAAAACATCTGTACAGTTAAGAGGCTTTAATAACTAATTCAATTTTTATATTTTTCGGTCTAAAATCGCAAATACTTTCAACTATAAGTACGACCTTGAATACATCTGAAACATTTAAGACATCTGGCTGTCACACAACATCTGGACTCGACACCGACAGTGACTCACATCTGTATCGAGCCACATCTGGTTCTACTGCGAATCATTTTCGAGAAGACATTTTGGATCCGTTTCTTGATTTGAAGTCAACAGAGTCAACATCTGGAATACATGTGAACGATTACGAATGTCACAATTTGAGTGGAAACATCTGGATTCACACTGGTCATCAAACAAGAAAAATAAATTATATATATTTTTTAAGAAACTTTTGATTTACTGAAGTATTAATTGAGTTAAAATTAAAAAATATTTCCATACACATAAACATGATTAGTAATCTTATTGTAAATCGCTTCAAGAGCTCAGCCGCTAGATGGCAGTAAATGACTATCAAGAATTATTTCATTAAAACAAAAGTTTATGAAAATTAAGCGGAATATTTCCTTGTTCTTTTTATTAACGTGGTGGATGTTTCAACGTTTTCTCTTCAAAATCAACTTTTTGAACAAAAGGAATCATTTTAAAAATAATGACTTAAGGTCACATTAGTTTCCTTGCAGGTAACAGTTCTAACCGCATGGTGTCGCTGTTGCCCCACAGATCCCGGCGAGACGAAGGTCGAAACTTTGGCTCTGATTGGATTTAAAACGACCAAGAGATTAAGTGATGGATGATAAAAGGAAACACTGATCAAACAGATACTTTAAATGATGCTTTAGAAGTACTCACAAAAACACTGGACGAAAGTTTCTTGCTTCATTAAAGAGCATCTTTTTTTTGATCCTCGACTTTTGGAACATTCGAATCAACAAAGATGTATACATTACATTTATGTTAATTTGTATTGATGTTGATATTGATTAATGTATCGATGAACGTAGAAATAAATTAAATTAAAATCGTTCGCACAACACGTGAATCGTCTTCTCGTCTTGTTCGTAAATTCTGATTCTTGTTGTATCAACGAAATGAATCATTTATTTATTTTCACTATGTTTCGTGTCCAGGAAGTGACGTCGACAAGGTTACGCCAGTTTTTATGAGAGTTGACGTCGTTACTTTAATGGCCTGAATTTTTGTTTTGTCAACACTTCATTTGCATGTTAAATTTAAATAAACGCACTTTTGTTACAAACACAAAAGGTTAATTATGCGATATTCTAATTTATGCAAATATTTGGCGACGCGTTAACTTTATCAACGAGTTCGCTCGAAGGAAAAATTCAACAACTAACCAAAATATTATTAGTTGAAACAACAAGTATTCACGTTTGGTTTGGTCAAAAGAAATTTCCAAGAAATTATCTCATTAACTAAGGCCCAACACTGACTTTTACAGAGAACCTGAACTCACCATGTGCAATTGAGAAAGTGTTCAATTTAGCCCTTGAACGCACCATCATTTTACCGCTGCTTTCTATTTTCTATCCCTTTTTATTAGTTGAGAAATATTCCTATAATCCCGGTTACACGTATTTTGATTAAAAAGTGTTTAAATCAACGAGTATAAACTGAGATTCGCAACGTAAATACTGGACGTTATTTACAATAAAGTGAAATTAAGGAAGATTGTTAAATATTAAGATTATCTGGATTATCAGGAGCTAGAATATCAAACAGGAACTTGAACGCAACACTTAAACATATATTTTCAAACACAAATCTTTTTTTAGAAGTTATTCGGGTGATTGTGATAACGTATGAGGAACACCTGAACGCATCACTACAATACCTCGTTCAAGGAGGTTATTAAATACATATTTTTGAATATTTATTCCAGATTTCTTTTTTTTTTTAAAGAATTATGTTAAAGTGACAATAACTATTTGTTTATACAAAGGTTATTGTCTAGTAATGATGGATAACGTCACATTATGTTCAAGTTTATGTATTTATTTGATAGCTTTTACATGTATTTATGTGTGTTCGTGTATTTTTCTATGTTCATGACTAATCGAAGATGACGAGCTGCAATAACAAAACAAAAAGCTTCGTATTTAAAGAGGAGAAGTGACGTCCCAGGGAGCGCCTGAACGCACCATGTATGAGTCAGTAAAGCTTTTCTTTCCCAATTTAGAGAGTTTATTGAGAAACACTTGGAATTATATCCATATTTAAGGAGAATATTCGTCAAATATAAGAGGAAAAGTAAAAAAAAAATATGTTTAAGATCTAAATTACGAGTTTTTCTTCTTGGATTATTAAACCCTTGTTTCAGTTTAAATAAATTAAATCGTGTTTTGTCAGAGAAGCGAAAGTAAATAAGTCAGATTTAGGGAAAGTACGCGGTGGTGACTGTCGAGTTGTGACGGGATCGGCTCACGGCCAAAGTGTAGCTCGCAGGGGCTGACGGGAAAAAAAAGGGTGGCGTGGAAAGAGAGGGGGGGGGGTGCGTGGGTTGGACCTGCGTCAGCCAATGAGGGCGTCGAGCGAGGGGTGTCCGCCGGAGAGTTGACGGGAGGTTATAAGCTCCAGCGGGTCCGAGAGAAGGTACATTTAAACCGAGAGGATAAGAGACGAGAGGATATATTTTCTGGTCCAGAGATTTTTTTTACGCTAGATGTCGAACGTCCAGCTGTCGAGCTTCGCCATCATGGAGCGGCTGGTGGCCCGGAGAACCTTCCCGCTGCACAAGCGCACGGGCGTCTGCCGGAACCTGTTCGGACCCGTGGACCACGACGAGCTGAGCCGGGAGATGAAAGCCAAGCTGCGGGAGATATCCGAGCGGGACCAGCAGAAATGGAACTTTAATTTCGAGGCCAACGCCCCGCTGGACGGGGGGGACTACCAGTGGGAAGAGCTGCCCGTGGATACGACGCCCGGGTTTTACCAAGACAAGCTGCGGTCGGCGGCCCCCGGCGAGACGCCCGGGAAGACGGACTCGGACCCGGAGTGCGCGGAGCGTCTGACGGCGCCGGAGAGTAGCAGCGGTGGTGGTACCGGTGCCACCGGGGAGGTGAACCAGGAGAACCGCATGTCCAACTCAGGGAGGAGCGCCCAGCACCGGGGGTGCGTGAGGCACAAGAGACCCGCGTCCACGGACGACAACACCCGCATCACAGGTGAGAGGACGAGACCCTCAGGAGCCACATGTGTTTTTGTTATTTTGTATTTATGTTGTGTTTTTTTTTTGCTTCAGACTTTTTCGTCAAACGGAAGAAGGTCGTGGAGAGAAAAGCGGGTGATTCGTGTCTTCTGTCCAAGATCCCGGTGGAGCAGACCCCGAGGAAGAGGATCCGCTGAAGGTGAGGTTTTTTTTTCTGATGGATCGATTCGGGATTGAAAGGGAGGGGGGGGGTGTGTAGTAAGCAGTAGTAACACCCGAGGGGTGGGGGAGGGGTAGCGACGTCACAATGTGGCGGGAAAAAGCTGTGTCGAGGGGCGGGGCCCCCGCGGCCCCTGAAGTCTTCAGTGCGGCGCTGCTCTTTGTCCGGGACTAACTCAACTTTCCTCCTTTTTTAGGTCTTTTTATTTTGCACTACAAACAAAGCAACTATGGGGAGATATTTATTTCTCACCGGAAAGGAAACGAAAATAAAGTCGGTGTTTGGAAGAAGCCAAGAGTCGGTGGATGGATCGACCCGAGCGGCGGCGGCGGCTCCCGGGAGGAGCGAGACCGCGCCCGGGACCTCAGGACTGAACGGTTTGGAGGGGATGGGAGTGAGGACGAGAGGATATATATCCAGTACAAATGTAGCATTCGTTGTTTGCATCCAGCCACTCGACAGTGTTAAATGTTTAACATCTGTGCAATCCTGAGAAAAAAATAGAATTGTCTACACTGGCCAAAAGTGTAAAGCTTTATAGAAAAAAAGTTCTGTTTATGTATATTTTTATTCTAACTTATAATTTATTTATGTTTCTTTGTACTGTTGCTGATTTCTTTATTTTATTTTTAATTTACTATTTTTATTGTGATGGTTTTTATTTTTATTGTTGCAATCATGTAGCTTCTTGATAATAGACACACATTATATAGGTTTGTGTTTCTGAGCCGATGTTTTTTTTTACTGTTGTCAAACAAGTGCCCAACTTCTTGCAAGAGAGAAAATAAAAACAAAATCACCTCAAATTCCTTCTTTCATTGGTTTTCTTTCAAGAGTTGCAGGTTCAGCCTTTACTTAAGCCGTTTATCTCACTAAATCTAGATTTTTATATTCGATTTATTGCTTAAAAATGGGTTACGTTAATATTTATTTATGTTATTTAAAAAACAGGTGCAGTTTATTGTTAGCAGATTAGCTCGTTGGCTACTATTCTATCTAATTTTACACATAAACAAAAGTTAAATTGGATCAATTGTGGCTATAAGAAGATAAAAGTTAGGCGTTAAAATGACAAAAAATGCTAATTCAAGTTATTCATCTCGCTGTGTTTTTAAAGACAACGGCATCAAAACAACAGGTACGACGGCCCAGTGTTGTTGGTACCTTGTTAAAAGGGGGGAGGTGAGTGCGGCCCTGGCCAGGATGGCAGCTGCGGGATATAGGCTGGGATTTAAAGGCCCTTTCGCCTTCTCTATAGAAGCAGCAGCTGCCTTTGGATCCCCGCTTTGTCCGCAGAGAAGGCACCCCCACATCCACCCGCACTCAACAACCCCTCTAAAGACCCACTCACACACAGTGTTTACCCCGGCGTGGACACACCGGGCGTGGAGGCCACCTGCCAGAGTTGGAAAGGGGAAAAAAAACGACAAGTCTTTGTAATTGTCTATTGAAACAAACCATTCAGGTCATACTTGCAAGTTTACCCTTAATTGAAAGAAGCCAAAGTGTAGTGAATGAACGCGCGGCTGGTTTCTGGATAATGATGGGGTCCGGAGACAAAAAACAACCTCAACCCCTGGTTAAAACTCGCCAGATTCGACCGTCGGATTCATGAAGATGGGATTGAGTGACAGCGGTGATGATTGACGGGTTCAATCAATAACATCTACAATTTTACAAAACGCTCATAA